>NC_141037.1:32717500-33017500 GCF_052040795.2 Danio rerio
AACGTCAAGATGCTCCAGGATTGGCCAGCCCAGTCACCAGACATGAACATTATTGAACCTTTCTGGGGTAAGATGAAGGAGGTGGCACTGAAAATGAATCCAAAGAATCTTGAACTCTGGAAGTCCTGCAAGAATGCTTTCTTTGCCATTCCAGATGACTTTATTAACTAGTTATTAGAGTCATTGCAGAGATGTATGGATGCAGTGCTCATGGGAGTCATACACAATATTTATTCTTTTTTCACTGCAGCATGACTTTATATTCTGTACTGTACATTATTTCTGTTAAGTGACAAGACTTTTGTCTAAGCAAAGTCAGACCTTACTGTCCTAATTAAATAATTAAAAATCAAGGCATGATCATATATATATATATTTTTTTTTTGGTAAAATAAGCGTAACCTAGAGGCCTTAGCCTTTCATATAAGCTACTTCTGATACCAAATGATCAATTAGAAATCAAGTGATTATTTGTTGTTTCTAAAACTTGAAAAGACGACAAGACTTTTGTCAGGTAGTGTAGTAGATTCTCTCTGTCTCTCTGTTGAAGAAAGCTGGATTTAAAAATAATCCGGCAGCATTTGTGCTTGACTTCTGAAGTCAAAATTACACAGGCACTTTATCTCTTCAAGTCTAAATGGTGCAATTACGCACTTCTCAAACTTTAGATCGCGGTGTCTTCAGAATCCCAGACTGCATTTGGTCAAGAAAACTGCAGGAGTAGAAGGAAATCAGATGCCACACATTAACAGGAGGCAAGATTAATTCAGAACGCTTCTGCCGAGCACATGCTTGAGCTTTGCCAAATCAGACAGTAATTAAGAGATGATTAAATGTCTATCAAGCAGGTGTTTCATAACATATTCACTGCTTTTAGAACTCAAGTAGCATAAAAGTGAACAGTCTTGGTAATTAGTGTTATCTTAAACAATAATTGTTTGCGCATTTACGCTCAGCATTATGTAATGTCTAAACTGATAAATGATGCAGCACAGTTTTGTTGCCCATTAAGTCTTAGTATTTTTGTCATTGCATATTTTAATTAAACTATTCAGCCTACTTTAATTCAAATATGCAAAATTAAAAAAAAAAAAAAGACAAACAGGTGAATCAAACAGTCACCATAATATCACACCAGTAAAGCAAGCTGTTGTATCTGTTTACGTTTCTTAAAATTCACTTTACATTGTGGCCTTAATCACTACAATGTAAAACATTCTGGTTGCCATAAATTAAAATAATATTAAAGCTAAATCTAATTAAATGTATGAGTTCATTGAACTTATATTATGTTAAACTGACTTAAAACAGCTTCCATAACTTATAAAATTAAGTTGATTAACATGATTAACTTAGTTTATTGAGCTACAACTAGCTTTAAAAAATGATTATATAATATTTTACATTGTACCTACTAACATTTAAATTAATAATTTATTTTTAAAAAATCTGCAAGTAATTAAATCTGTAATTACTTTCAGTAATTACTTTCAGTAATTGACTTCACTTCCTAATCTTCAATTGCCTCTCTGAATATCACACTAACTGTACAAAAAAAAAAAAAACTAATACTACTAATACTTCCCTTCTTAGACTTTACAGACCTGAAATTTGCCTATAGCACTTATTCATTGTTGCTCTTAGTTGTGTAAATTGCTTCCTTGTCCTCATTTGTAAGTCGCTTTGGATAAAAGCGTCTGCTAAATGACTAAATGTAAATGTAAATGTAATTGTATTCATAATTGCACTGTTGACTTGTCACTAACACTTTAACTCAACCAAAGTAGCACCATATGTGTTGTGCAATACATTTGAAGTACCTAGTAGTAAAGACCACTTAAAATGTAAACTAGGACCAAATATACTTCTTTGGGATTTGCTAAATGACGTCTGTTGTAAGAGAAATTTCTCAGATTTACTTGTGTATAATGATGTTTCAGGCTTCTTGTTCTCAATTCTTTTATTTCACAGAGTTTTGTGCAGAGATCAGTCCTGCTGTTCAGCTCACAGCTAGCGGTTCCTGCACATGCTGTACTGTCTATATGTGAATGTGGCCTTAAACAGAATGGATGGTTTTCACCCTGATGTTCTTGCAGACCAAATAACCTTTATCTACTATAGAAAACACTCACGCTGCTCTTTTACATATAAAGTGAATGGTAAATATCAGCCTTTCCATCTATCTGTCTGTCTCTATCTATCTATCTATCTATCTATCTATCTATCTATCTATCTATCTATCTATCTATCTATCTATCTATCTATCTATCTATCTATCTATCTATCATCTATCTATCTATCTATCTATCTATCTATCTATCTATCTATCTATCTATCTATCATCTATCTATCTATCTATCTATCTATCTATCTATCTATCTATCTATCTATCTATCTATCTATCTATCTATCTATCTATCATCTATCTATCTATCTATCTATCTATCTATCTATCTATCTATCTATCTATCTATCTATCTATCTATCTATCTATCTATCTATCTATCTATCAACATTATTTCTATTTATCCACTATTCATTGATCCATTTATGATTGATAGATCCATCCATCTACATCAGTCCATACATCCACATCTTTAAAAGTCTATTTATTCCCCGTTCAATCAATTCATCACTGTTAGACCCATCCATCCATTCAACAACCCATCCAATCAAACTTCCACCCATTTATCTGTATCATCAACATCTTTATGTCTATTTATTCCTCCACTCATTGATCAAACCATTAATCTATCCATATCGTCATGTCAATTTATTCCCCATTCAATCTGTCAATTCATCATTGTTGAATCCAACTATCCAATTATCTATCCATCCATCCAATCATCAAACCATCTATACAATCATTCATTTACCAATTTATTTGTAACAATCAATGCATCCATCAACATTGTTAGGTCTAATTATTCCTCCACTCATCAATCAATCCATTAATCCATCCATCTACATCCGTCCATCCATCCACATTTTTATTTGTCCATTTATTCATCATTCAATTAATTCATCATTGTTAGATCCATCCATTCAATCATTCATCCACCCATCAACGTCTTTATTTATTCATCCACTCATCGATCAAACCAATTATTAATTCTTCCACATCAGTTCATCCATCCACACCGTTGTCCATTTATTTCCTATTCAATTAATTCATCATTGTTAGATCCATCTATTCATCCATCCATCCATCTATCAATCAATTCATCCATCAAAATCCTTGTCTATTTATTTCTCCACTCATCGATCAATCCATCAATCCATCCATCTACATCAGTCCATCCATCCACATCTTTATATGTTCATTTATTCCCCATTCAATCGATTCATTATTGTTGCATCTATCCATCCATCCAATCATCCATCCATCCATCCATCCATCCACATCTTAATACTGTATGTTCATTTATTCCCCCTTTAATTGATTCATCATTGTTGGATCTATCCAATCATCCATCCAGTCATCCATCCAATCATCCATCCATCCACATCTTAATACTGTACAGTATGTTCATTTATTCCCCCTTTAATTAATTCATCATTGTTGGATCTGTCCAATCATCTATTCAATCATCCATCTATCCATTCATCCATCCATCCTTCCATTTTCCATCCATCCATCCATCCATCCATCCATCCAATTATCCATCCACCCATTTATTGTATCAATCCATCCATCCCAAAATTTGTCAATTATTTCTCCACTCATTGATCAAATCATATAGCCTCCCATCCACATCAGTCCATCCATTCACATCTTTGTCTATTTATTCCCAATTCATTGTCTGTTTATCCCTTTATTATCCATCTATATCAGTCCATTCATCCATCCATCCATCCATCCATACATAAATATCTTTGTATGTCTATTTATTCATCCATTCATGTGTCCACACAAACACACTATTGCTATTGCTTCTAGCGTAATGACATATGTAGTTATGTGGCTTGCTTAAGGGCAACTAATCTGGGTATCGAAGATGGAGAGAGTGTGGTACATTCACTCCTTCAATTTACTGGGGACCAGAAAACAAACCAGCAAACTTCAAAAAATGCGCCTGCCCATCTATCCGTATACTGTCTGTCCACCAGTCTATCTATTCATCTTTCTATCCATCTGAATTTATCACCAGGTCACCATCTCCACCAAGAAAGGTTTTGAACCAACTAAAGTGGTCTGAATGAGGATGACTCAATAATGACATTTAAAATCTTCGGTGTGTATCAGGTAAGCTCGAGCAGAAGTGAAAAGCAAACTTCTCATCAGAATGGCACGCTTAATGGATGAATATTCAAAGGGAGTGAGGGCTGAATATTGAGTGCAGGGGGAAAATTGATTCAAAGCTAATTACAAGAAAACAGAGGAGGCCCTTGTGTGCTCTTTGTAGAGTCTGGCTAGTTTAAAAGATGAAAAGTAAATTGGCAACTAGAACAGTGAGGAACAAGACTCTCAAATGATGCTCAGCAGAAAAAGAGCATCAGTTGCAAAAGAAAAAAGCAAAATGGCGTCATTTGTCTGATATTATGAGTGCAAACTGCTCGAGACCAAAGGCTCTTTTTAACATTATTAGAGCTACCTTAAACCCATCTACCAGTCTTCTTCCTGGTATGTCCTCCCCTTCATGCAAAGAATTCTTATTTTTCTTTAATAGTAAAATAATAGATCTTGGACTAGGGATAACTCCTCCTTCTCTTGACCTGACTTTCCCTGACACAGCAAGCCTCTTTTTAAATCAATTTAAATTAGATTCTGCATCATTGTTACTGGAAATTGTTAAACACTCCAGATCACCAGTGGATGTTCTTCCACCTTTTTGTTTAAGTCTTTGCTGATGTTGCCCCATACTTCTTGAGTATAATAAATAGGTTATAAATAGGTCTGGTTAAAAATGTTTTTAACCAGACAGCCTTAAGCAGGGGTGCCTAAACTCTGTCCTGGAGTGTCGGTGTCCTGAAAAGTTTAGTTCCAACCCCAATCATCTAGCTAATCAAGCTCTAGGTATTTTAGACACATCCTTGAGGCAAGTTGAAGCTAAAATCTGCAGGAAACCGGCCCTCCAGGACAGAGTTTGAACATCCTTGGCCTAAAGCGTGCAAAGTGTCAGGATTCTGCCACTTTGGTCTTGGTAATTCTGGTTTTGGTGGCAAAGTCCAGACACTAGTCCAGTCATGTCTTGTATGTTATGCTCGGCTCAAGCTTTCTCTGGCATCAAGTTTCTGTCATTGTGTGTCTTTGTATGAGCACTATTTTGGCCGTTTCCAGGCTGTGCGCTCCTGCTTGATGTGGTTTTGGTCGGCGCTGGGATCTGAACATGCATTTCGCATGTGTGAGTGCATGGTAAGTGTTTTTATTTATCCCGAGCATTTGTCTTATGTTTAGACTTCTGTTTGTTTCAGATCATGGGTTTGTTTTTGTGCCCAGCTCTCTCTCAGCCAGGAGGACCCCAAGACCAACCCATAGCCAGAGGACTGCCACACCAGTAGAACCCTTTCGGTGTATTCGCCAAAAGTCTCCTTGAGCTGGGTAAACTTGGAATATGGATTTATTGGGAGATAGTGAAATATGTCTGCCTCATGAATGAGAGTGAGATCCTCCATGTAAAATTGGATTCCTTTACCACCAACAACCGCCAAGGGTTAACCCGCACCCAATAGCGGAGACTAAAAAGAAAGGCGTCTTCAGTTAAGGGGGCTCCAGCCCCAGAGTGCCCGTCAGTGTTGACTCCAGCCTCAGAGCATCCTGTCGTGTCTTCTAGCCCTGATCCCTGCCAGCCTGCCCAGTTGATTTTGTTTGTTTATTCATTTTTTTTTTAATGTTTTCCCCCTTTTGTTGCCTTGTTTAATTTTTATTCTTAATAAACCTATTTTGAGTTACTGCGATTGAGCCCTCGTCTCCTCCCTACCTGATCATACCAGCAAAGTAAATTCAGACCCATTTCAAGTCTGTTCTGTTACTAAGATGTTTTAGAATATATATTTTTTCACAACTGCAAAGTTTTAAGCCCAAAATAATTTATTTGGAAAGCACTTTGGCCAATGAAAGTTGTAAAAATTGTGTCATATAAACAAGATTGTCATCCTCATCATTATCAGTTACAGCCCATCTAAACTACTTCTCTTCATTCCCAGTCAACAAATACCTCCCCAAGATCTCAGGCTTGATGCATCCACAGCTTATCCAACATAAATGAATGCCAATGCTAAATTACCACACTGTTAAACCCAACAGCCAACTTTACCAAACTAAATGAGTGTAGTTAATTCAAAATGTACTGAAAGTTAATTCTACTCATTTGAAAAGAGTTTTGAACTCAATGTTGAAGGAACTGAGTTGATTAAATACCTCATTACTTCAACTTAAATGAGGTAAATTCACAGTACTCACAGTATTCACAGATTCGTTTTTTTAACTCAAATTCTTTGTAGCAATAGATTTCCTCAAACGGTTTGAGTTGCCTTAACTTATTTGGTTTTACAGTACTCAGTTGGTTTGAGTTCTCTTCATTTATTGGGTTTTACTGTGCTCAAAACGCTTCGTTTTCTTAAATAGAGTAAGTTCTCAGTACTCATTAGGATTAGTTTTTGAACTTAAATGGTTTGTTGCAATCTGTTGTCTCAAATGGTTACCTTAACATTTCTAGGTTTTACAGTGCAGTGTCAACACTGTGATTATATACACTAGCTGTCTGCATGACTTTTATTCTGTCAATAGTTGAAAGTCCACAAGCAGCTGAACACCAGAAATGCTTGTTCATAAACAACCGAAGTATATTTTTACATATTTTACCCCCAAAAATATGATGCTGGATTTAGCAGAGTAAATTTTGCATAATTGGATGAATAAACAGTAATTGCAATACATTCATGTCCATTTCCACATGGATGGACGTGCAATCAGATTCATAAGCTGCGACTGCTTTAATCAAAGCAAGCTGAAACAGCCATTTGCCTGTTTGTCCATGCAGAAATAGAAAACAGACCACACCACAGCCATGGCTTATTCATTTTCCAAAAGGTTTATTCATTTTCTATTTCCAATCTGCTTAATATGACTCACCAAATGAGGAAACAAGAGTAACCAAATTACTTTACTTAATATAATACACATCATATGGACACTTCCTCTGCTCTCGCAGGTAATTGCCTTGTAGATGATTATAATGATGCTAAATTTGTGCATGCTTCTTAGGGTATTCGTTTCATATGCAGAATGTTTCTTATCTTGACTCGTTGTTAAAGTTATTTGGATATTGAAGTGTGAAATTACAAGCGGTCCCTATTTTGGTGTCTGCATTAAGTGATTTTACATATAAAGCCTATTGCTTTATTGTTCTGATGCTTGAAAGCTAGCTAGCATTTAGTGAGATAAAAGTATTTAGCTCAGATTAATATTCTGTGTCCATTTGTTGATGTTGGACGAAGCTGTAATTCATCCGTAATTCATCTTCATCATGACTAGGCCAACATGGAGTCTGAGTGCGCAGAAATCCACAGATTTCCACAGATATTTAGTCAATCAGAGTCTATTTATTTCCTTATGCAAATGTGTGAAAATATCTATTGGTTAAGTTTTTATATTAATTTCAGTAATATTATTGACTAATATGCAAATGTTTATATGATTTATTTCAAATAAAGCTTATATTTTAGTAGATACAGTAATTTATATGAGACATGCCTTATTTACAAAACTAATGTATTTTAATTGGATTTGCATTGTAAACATTAAATAAAAAATTTAAAGTTTTAGTTTTTTTTTATTTCATGTTTTATGTTTAGTTACTATACTTCCAAAATCATTCTACATAAATATGCAGATTTCTTTTTTTCCACAAAATTTAAGCAGAAATAGAAAAAAATGTTTGAAATGATTGTGTCTGTCCCTGGTCATGACTTTTTTTTTACAATGGCTATGACAGTACATTCAATACATTCTCTCTTAACACAGCAACACACCTAAATTACACTCCACAATACACTTGATATCTTCTATGGCCCGGCACGTTAACTGTGGCCCTTTGGCCTATTATGTTTCTCCCACGGTGACATCCCCAGCCTCGTCAACATAGATAATTCCATGTGGGACTTGATTGGCCTCAAACTTCATGACTCTCTGAAAGTAATTAGACACAGTGTATGTAAATGCTATACTGTACTGTATATCTACTGTATGTACTAATGCAAAACACTCGGTGTATAGTACAGTATTGACTGTATTGCATAGCCTTACCTAGACGTATTAGTGACGGAGTTCTTTGATGCGCTCACTGGTTCTTAAAAAGCCTCTTTGTCCTCTTTTAGAACATATGATCATGTGATTGGAAAAACATCAACCCATTAAGTGTGCTTTCTAGATGGGAATCAGCTGTGATATACATATATTAATTTTTTCGCAGTTTAATTTAGTGGATGTTTTCATACTTAACATAACAAAAATGCAGTAAATTTGCCCATATTGTTAAGTTAAAAAAATAAATTAAATAAAAGCATTTTCTTGTATATGTGTCAAAATGAGATCTGTCACCGAAAATCATTCTGCTAGCTGAAACACAGAAAAAGTTATGGCCAAATTAAGACTCATAATCATCCCAGAGTGGATGAAAACATCCCCAACAGTACATAGTGGTTAACACATATGCCATAGCTTGACCTGAGCATATTTTTGAAAACCTGACAACTCATACAGAAACGTATCCTTAAACTACAACGTAGCTTTTAAAAGTTACTTCAAAAACTAGGTCACCGTATGACACCGATGACCATCCTTCCGCACAGAAGTGTAAACACAAGGATCAAACTGAAGCATTTCAGTCCTTTCCATGTCACATTCTGCAAGACAAAATGCATTACTGTCTGTCTTCTCTTTTTCCACCGAGTTCACCGTCCACCTGAAAGCCACTGGCCACTCCTTACAAATCCCCACATGCAAATGAGGCCATTGCCACGCTTAGAAAAGCCATTTAAACTTCCATTTCTGACCGGTCTCGTTTAGTCAGCAGTGTCAGGCGGCATTCATTAACTTGTTTCAGTCCTGCTCTGTAGGCTTTAGTCTTGATGAATCCCTCCTCATACCAATTACACTGATTCTGCTTGGCAGTCAATCCCTCCGACTCGAGAAAAGGTCTGTGTAATGGCTTCAGATTAAGACCTGATCTCCAGGAAAAGCAATGAGAGCCTGAGCTCCAGTTGTTCACCCATTATGGCCACTCGTTACCTGCCGCGGCTCGAGGCTGTGCTAATAACCAGCCTACAGTTGGTTTGGATAAAGACTGGGTGACCGAAGGCAGGAGGCCATGCTTATAAATCAACACTTATTTGAATTAGTCACTAGCTGAGTAGAGGTGATACTTTAAAGAATGTGCCTGAGAAAACACTATATTTTTTTGAGAAAAGAAGTCACGGTTGATTGAATTGAATGAAGAGGACAAAAATAAAACATACAGGTAAGTTGCAGTGACCTATTTGATCATTTCATTCAAATGTAAAATGACTCTTTACCCCATAATCATAGGGGAACCACTTTATATATACCATATGAAGACGACCAGTGTTTCTGTGATTAAAACACTGTGCAATTGTGAGCTGCCCCTAGAGGCAGCCCCGTGCAGAGACTATCCATGGGGCATGTACAGGTTAAAATATCTGAGCAGTGGAGCGGGGGGTGGGGGGTGTCTGGGTGTCTGCGTGTCTGCTTAGTGTTGTTAACTAAAGTGTGGGGGGAGGGGGGGTTGTCGCACGTGAACTGAAGAGTGGGGGGGTAGGGTGGGTGGTGTGGTTGTCGCAGGGACACTTCAGATGATTTTGAAATGGCACTTTCTATCCAAGGCTAAAAAGGGCATGTGCACTGCACAGGTTGAGCCCTATGTGTGCACGTGTCTGCTTAAAGGCCACCTATTTTACCCTTTTTCAAGATTTAAGAGAAGTCTTTTCTGTCTCCAGAATGTGTCTGTAAAGTTTCAGCTTAAAACAACCATCAGATTATTTATTATACCTTTCAGGTTATTGGGATTTTCTGCTTTGAACACAATGTCAAAGTGTGCTTCAATCTTCGACTTCGCTGGGTCAGAGAAACAGCAAAGACATGAAGGAGGCAGATCTCACGTATTGTGAGAAATACTACAGTAAGAACTTTCCCAATGATTATTTGTTGTATTTGTTGTGGAGTTACAATGATGAGTTACAATGTCATTACAAAGTTCTCACAAACACACACACACACACACACACACACACACACACACACACACACACACACACACACACACACACACACACATGCACACGCACACACACACACACACACACACAGCATACGCAAATGTGGCAGGCTACAGGTTAATATCCACTGCTGTATGGATATCCGTTTTGGTAATGTACAACATAAACCTGAATTAACGTCCACAAACCGAGATTAAAGCATTTTCTTTTATAATTGTACTGACATGCAGCTGTGGTGATAAAGACGGTAAAGTCACTGTAATTCATTACAAACATGCACTGTTTTAAAAATGTTTTACACTTGTAAAGCTCATTCTTGAGCACATTTGATGATGATTGATGATCACAGCGAGCTGAACAGATCTTTAATCCCAGTTGCCTCACGCACGCCCTGTCTTGTTGACATGATTATATGCGTTACTACGGAGACATGTTAATACACGGCTGTCAGTCAAATTGGTGGGCGGGGACACCATACTCCAATGTCACATTGCGGTGAGCCTCAAAATGGAAGGGATTTGGATCCTATTTGTAATGGTGAGGAAATTTAAAAAAAATAGACCTTTATATCACCCCAATATGACGGTAGACACACTATACCCACGTACAGTTCTGTCCAGTTCCTCCCAAACCTGTACCCCCCTTTTTCAACTTTTGGTACAGTCTCTCTATCCTACCACCCCATAATAAAAATAAGTTTCACGAGTTACAGATGCTGACCGAATAAAGAAAGCATATTCAGGAAGAGGGCTCTTAGCTCAGAATGACACCCTTCAATCCCCTTGTAGTGAGGGAGAGAGATAAGATTCCAAGCACAGTATTTAGCCTGCCATCAGAACACTCCCCCCAATTGGTGGAGGGATGCTGAAAGTCAAGAGATAATAGTGGCAAAGAAAGCTTTATTGTTAAACATTATTACTTTAAACATTATTGTTTCCTTGTACCATTATCATCATTTGGGTGTGGATCTTTTTTTAAGCTCTATTTTATTCATATGATAGGGATATTGTCCTACTGAAATGACTGATGTGCAGTAACTGCAATATAGCAAAAACTGATTATATCAAAACTTTATAGTTTCAGATGATTCAACTTATGCATATTTTTATTAAGTGGCAGAACCACTGTTACTGTTAGTCCTGTATTCAAGCCATTAATGTCCAAATTCACGCATGTTGTAGTTATTCAAGGCAGTATCAATCACAATTTATGACCGCAAATCACTACTTTGAGCATGGGTGGATTTAACCAAAGAGCAAGGTAAGCAGCCGCTTAGGGTCCCAGGAAATCTGAGGGCCCTCAAATAAATATCTGTAAGTTCAAATGATACCTATAAAATATATATCACATTGTTTTCTATTATATTTTGTACAGTGAGGGTTTTAAAATGAATTTGAATGTAATTATTACATCTGCGCAAATGTGTACCCCACCTTCAATCATGAAGCAGTCCAGCTGTCAAATCAGTAAAGATTCAGTTCATTTATTATTTATAGTTGTGAATTCATTTAAAGAAAACAAATAATTTCAAAAGTTTTACAAGATGCTTTACATGTTAATGTAGAAAACCAGTTTGAATAATATAAGAAAAAATAGCAAAATAGTAATAAAAAAATTAAAGTACAAAAGAAAGAACATTTAGGTTCAATGGCTGGAATTGCTTAGTGCCCCAAAATTACTAAATTCGCCCCTGATTTTGAGCCCTACTCAAAGCTGAACTTGTTATTGGGGGACGTGAAGGTCCCCAGCTATAGCATTAGACAAAATGTAACAGCCGTTATTCACATTAATAACACATTGACAAACACTGCCCACAATGCCAGCTCTTGAGAGAGGGGATCAAATTTGCATGTGTCAAGTTCTAGCAGGTTTCTACACATAAAATCAGACGGATATGAGTAGAGCAAAAAGGTCTATTTTGAGCGATGCTTTTGTTTGTTAACCTTACAGGGATACTTCCTTTCTGAGCAACTAGCTGTCTTTCACACCACAGTGTGAGAAACCTGCTCAATGCTGCACAAACTTGTCTAGCATGCTCAGAGTTTTCATTTGTGGTTTTGGTATAAGAGATGTAAGCCGTGTGTCATCTGAAGGTTTCAATGCAGCCTCTGTCCTCCACGGGAGCTGCTCACATCAGTTTTGTGGTTTGTACATGACTCAAATGTTTCCCTTTTTGCTAAAGTATAAAAGTCTCTGTTGGTTAATTAAAATCTGACAGATGAAACTACATCATTTGAACCTTTTAAGTGTCTAATGTGATAAGGCTTTGCTATTTTGGACATTGTTATCATTGACATTTAATTTATCACTGCTGCTATGATTACAAATAAAAGTCAAAGGCTGCAGTCTCAATCCTGAGCCTGGATGTCGGTTCACCTTTCAGTGCTTAATCTTGAACATATACACACAGAGCTCAGCCATTTTTAAAGACTAACAACTCCATTCTGCTATTAAACACAAAGTTTTGTCCTAAAACTGTAAACAAACATGCGCACAGGTTGATAAGTCCTGTTCCAACTATAAGGCATAGGTGTTTGGTTGCTATCACCTCTGCAGCACGTCGCAATCTGCAGCACATTTTCGGATACTCCTCCACATGAGTTCCATACAAGACATTCGAACCAGATAGATATCTCAATATACAATACACTTGACTCTAGATAGTGGTAATGCATTTTATATAGTAAAAAAATGATTATTATATGGCCTTACCCTATATCTAATGCTCATACACTCACCGGCCACTTTATTAGGTACACGATACTAGTACCAGGTTGGACCTCGTTTTGTCTTCAGAACAGCCTTAATCTTTCGTGGCATAGACTCAACAAGGTACTGGAAATATTTATCAGAGCTTTTGGTTCATATTGACACGACAGCATCACGCAGTTGCTGCAGATTTGTCGGCTGCACATCCATGATGCGAATCTCCCGTTCCACCACATCCCAAAGGTGCTCTATTGGATTGATTTGACTGAGTTGACTGTGGAGGCCATTTGAATACAGTGAACTCATCGTCATGTTCAAGAAACCAGTCTGAGATGAGTTGCGCTTTATGACATGGAGCATTATCCTGCTGGACGTAGCCATCAGAAAATGGGTACACTGTGGTTATAAAGGGATGGACATAATCAGCAACAATACTCAGGTAGGCTGAGTATGAACTGCCCATTCTTTTCTGACCTCTGGCATCAACAAGGCATTTGTGCCCACAGAACTGCCACTCACTGGATATTCTCTCTTTTTTGGATTATTCTCTGTAAATGCTAGAGATAGTTGTGCATGAAAATCCCAGCAGACCAGCAGTTTCAGAAATACTCAGACTAGCCCGTCTGGCACCAACAACTATGCCAAGTTCATAGTCATTTAAATCACCTTCTTTCCCATTCTGATGCTCAGCTTTAACTGCAGCGGATTGTCTTGACCATGTCTACATGCCTAAATGCGTTGAGTTGGTGTTATTTGATTGGCTAATTAGAAATTTGTGTTAACAAGCAGTTGGACAGCTGTACCTAATAAAGTGGCTAAGTGTAAGTAGCCGGTGGCAATATTTGAATTACATTGAATTTATTGATTTTTAAGCATTTTGTGAGGACACAAGGTCAATCAGCTTAACATTGATGAAGAAAGGAGAGTAAAAGCCATGATATTTCAAATTGTGGAACATTCCAGCAAAGCAGGCAGGCAGAAGTACAACTAGGTCATACCTATGTCATTATACAATTCTGTGTCCTCGTAAACCACATTAACAACCACATACACACACATGAATGCAAAGTTTTTTTTTGGAAAATATGCTAATATGTAAAAGGACAAATCACAATAGCTAAATCGTGAATGCTGGATAATGAGGCTATTGTACTGCATAAGCCTTAACAGGTATTTCATTTAAATCCACATGAAGCTCAACAGTTGGTCATCTATGACACAGTGGCTGTTAAGTAGCACTGAGAGCAGCGAATAACAAACATTGTCCCCTCTTTCTGATCAACAGCGGGGTAAAGTAAAACGAAATAAAAAAAGGTCTGTTAGTATTTTCTCATTACTATGCAAATGCAAAACTCATAACAGTGCAGTGACCTCCAGCATTAGCCCGTGTTCAAGGTGCTGGATGGAGATCTCATTTTCATGCTGCACCAGAAAACAGCGTCTGGTTTACAAACACTCTGGTCACTCTCAGCCGCGCTGGATGAGGTAAGAAAGAAGCCAGCGGGGAGAAATGCTTCAATTGTATTTTTCACAGAGGAAAGAAAAGAGTGAGTTGTATCTCCTCCATTGAAGATGACATAAAAACAGTTGATATGAGAAGACAGCAGTGCACAGGCTTACCGTCGGAAATTCAAGATCTGCGACTTCTTTCAAAACAATTTCCTTTTCACACATGAAGGAATAGCCTGTGTTTATTTCTTTTTAATAGGAATATCTGTGATCAGGATCTGTCTGGCAATGAAAATTCAGCACAGCACAGTGTACACATCACTTATGTGCTGAAATTAGGGCAGCACGGTGGCTCAGTGGTTAGCACTGTCACCTTACAGCAAGAAGGGTGCTGGTTTGAGTCCCGGCTGGACTGTGTGGAGTTCTCCTGTGATTATATGGGTTTCCTCCTGGTGCTTCAGTTTCCCCTACAGTCCAAAGACATGCGGTATAGGAGAATTAAATAAACCTAATAAGCCGTAGTGTACGAGTGTGTGTGTGAATGAGTGTGTATGGGTGTTTTCCAATTCTGCGTTGCGGCTGGAGGGGCATCCGCTATGTAAATCATATGCTGGATAAATTGTTGCTTTATTTCGCTGCGGTGACCTCTGATGAATAAAGAAAATGAATGAATCATTGTAGTGAAATTCACAGTTACTTAGAACAAAATTTATGCAACTCTATGAAAGACTGAAATATCTGACACTAAACCAACTAACTTTGACTGTTTTTCTTTCAGTCATGAAAATTTTGAATCAAATAGAGAAATTTAATTATAAATATTGTTTACTTATAGACAAATAGCTGTTTGAGAAGTCATCTATTCAAAATTTTAGTTAGAAGGTATTTGTTTTACCGTTTTGTGCACTTTTTTCTCAGAAAATAGATTTCTAAAGGTGCTGTTAACTGTTCAAATGTTTACCAGATGTTGGTAACAACCAAAATAATCCATATATACAAAGAAAACAAAACTTACTAGTTTAAAAGTTAAATGAAGATGACACAGAGGAAAAATATTGAACACATGAAGAAAGGAAGGTGTAAAAAGGCATGGAAAGCCCAGACAGTACCTGAAATCTTTCAGCAGTTTAGAAAAAATCCTGCTTACAAATAGACAAACAGCTGTTCAGAAATTCATCTTTTAGCATTTTTAATTAGAAGTTATTTATTTGATCATTGTTGTGCACCATTTTCTCAGAAAACATATTTCTTAAGGTGCTGTTAACTTTTCATATGTTCACCAGATGTCGGTAACAAAAAAAAAAAAACATTTATACAAAGAAAACAAATCTAATTAGTTTAAAAAGTAAATGAAGATGACACAGAAGAAAAGTATGGAATACATGAAGAAATGGAGGTGTAAGTAGGCATTGGAGGCCCAAACAGCAACTGAAATTTCTCAGCATTTAGAAAACAAAGCTGCTTACTAATAGAAAAATTGTTTAGGACCTCATCTATTAGCAATTTTAGTTAGAAGACATTTATTTAACTATATTTGAGCACCATTTTTCTCAGAGTTTCTAAAAGTGCTGTTAACTTTTCAAGTGTTCACCAGATGTTGGTAACAACCAAATTAATCCATATATACAAAGAAAACAAAACTAATTAGTTTAAAAATTAAATGACGATGACACAGAGGAAAAGTATTTGAATTTTTTTTTTTTGCAATTTTAGTTGGAAGATATAGTTTTTATGAAGTTTTAAATTCTTTTACATTGGTTATAATAAGTTAAGGCATAACAATGTTTAAATCTCTGAAAGGAATTGAGGCATGCCATTATTCTTCTGTCCTTAATTTGCACTAAATGTTTAGGTTACAGCAATAGTAGACTCATTGTTTGGCAATTCTGTTACTGTGGTATTTCAGTCTATTTCTCCTTCACAATTTAAAATAATATTATGATCATTTATAAAATTTTGTCTTTGTAACTGATTTGAGGTCAGTATATTGAGCTTAAACTCAAAATGGTTGAATAATAAAATGTCCCAAGGGTGATGCAGTGGTGAGTAGGTAGTGCTGTCGCCTCACAGCAAGAAGGTCACTGGTTCGAGCCTTGGCTGGGTCATTTGGCGTTTCCGTGTGGAGTTTGCATGTCCTGCCTACGTTTGCATGGGTTTCCTCCGGTTTCCCCCACAGTCTAAAGACATGCGGTACAGGTGAATTGGGTAGGCTAAATTGTCTGTAGTGTTTGAGTGTATGTGGATGTTTCCCAGAGATGGATTGCGGCAGGAAGGGCATCTGCTGCGTAAAAACGTGCTGGATAAGTTGGTGGTCCATTCCACTGTGGTGACCCCGGATTAATAGAGGGACTAAGCCGAAAAGAAAATGAATGAGTGAATGTCCCCCATTCTGGGGTTTAGTTTATAGATTCAGTTCACTGCAAAATTCTGCATTTGTTGAATACTGTATCATTACAATTTGAGGAAAATGATTTAAATGTCAATAAATACCCAGGATATTCCTACACCCATACACGTATACACACACACACACACACCCATACATACATACGGTTTTATCTCACTATTAGTCATTAGTATGGCTTTCATGCATCATGCTTCAAAACTAAGACAGGTGCAGTATATCTAGAGTAAAACAGCTGCAAGTCATTTCCTCCCTGGCAACATCCATCATATCATTTCAATGACACTCGCAGCTATCAGGAGCATACTGATTTTACCCCCTTAGATATATATCTCATCTTCTAAGCTTTCTGAACACCGTCCCACAGTCTCATTTACAGCAAGCACTGAAAGATTTAGTGCAGTTCGGCTCATGAGTTTACACATTCCTTGCAGAACACACAAAATATGAATAACTTTAGCAGAAAAAGAGGAATGTATTGTCCTGAGTAAGCTATTTCATATATAACAGATGTTTAAATGTACTCCACAAGACAAAATGAGAGCTGAATATTCATTAAAAAAAAACTAAAGTTTTGGATCTTAATACTGTTACCAGGATGATTAAGGACTTTTTTGTGGTGTTTCTTGTTCTGAAAAGTCAAACTGTTCACTGGGTTTCAGAAAAACCCTCCAGACATTTTTGAAGAATAGTGAGTAAAACTTATCATGACAAACAAGAGACTTGTGATAGACATTTACAAAAAAAGTCATATCTGTGTAATCGTAATGTACTGGAAGAGCCTAACTTTACCTTTTTTTTCTTACATTTTCATTACACGACGGTTAAAAATGAACAAGAACAAGGTTCCTATTTTTTCCGTTAGCACATTCCACACCGTCAGCCTGTTCATTAGTGGAGTATTTTAGTGACTGTGACTGTCTTCATGAATGAGTCATTGAATAATTAAACCAATTCATTCAAAACATTGATTCATTCCGGAAGTACATGCAACCTTATAAGAGAATCATTGATGTAGTCTTCATTCCAGAATGAAATACCTTAGTGTCAGAGATGAAACATGCTTGAATCTTTTTAATGCTGTTAATTAAGCAAAAATAAACAAAACATGACCATATTTCTCACACTCACTTTTCTTCAGCTTAGTTTCCACTCTATCACAAGACACCACAGTATAATGAACCACCAATTACTCTATTATATTTGTTTTATGCTGCGGTGTACGTTCTAGCTAAAACCCAGCACTAAGAGTAAAACCCCAGAGCTGGGCAGTTCATGAAATTAAGCATATTTGTTTTCAATTTGTTCAGCCTCAGGCCATACATACATGGCACCTTTTCTTTCTTCAGTAGAACATTATAAAAGATTTTTGACTGAAACTGTGGTTCTGGGTGGATAGTAAAATGCAATTCAATTACTTTCAGCACTTTGAAAGTCAAACAAAGGTAAAACAAAATTTATACTCTTGGCTTATGACAATACATTGACCTCTCATGAAGTAAAACAACCAGTATGTGAAGAACATTATTTTTAGAAACTAACCTGACATTGATGCAATCATATGCCAAGGCTTTAGATTGAAAATAGTCTTAAAGTCCATGGAAGATCTAAATTTACAATGTTTATTTTGCCAGGCACATTGTTATTCTTTATTGTTATTCTAACAACTAATCAATAAAAATTAATGAACTGAAAAAGAAAGTTTACACGATACTCTTAACCAAGCTCTTCTTACCGTTTTCTAAGAGAGAATGAAAAAAAGAAAGCCTGTTCAATATTTAGTTTCACTTGGAAGTACATTAGCATACTGAAATAACTCGTACTCCGTGGTGCATACCTGGCATTTATACTTCTGCATTCTGTCTGTGTTGTCCTGCAGTAACACCTCTCAAATATTAGTTTGCAGTTGGCTTTTTATGTTCCAATGTGTCAAGTTTTTTTGCCCTTGTTTTAGGTTTATGCTGGAAATGTGTGTGATGCTGCTGTAGACTCACACCTATTCAAGAATGAAAGATATGTGAGCCAGCAAATGTTCAACCACTTTGATCACAATACTGAATTATCCATTCAGTGCTCCTCTGCAGGACTCGACATTTGTTAAACACTTGTGAAACTGCCTATAGCTTCTCTCCAATAGCTATCAGCTCCGCCCATACCGGTCCCACTACCAAGCAGACCAGGCCCGTGCAGAGACTGTCCAAAGGGCATGTGCAGGGAGGGATGGTGTTGTCGCACGCGTACTGAAGAGTGGTGTTGTTGCGCGCGTTCTGATCAGCCGAAGGGGGGAAGGGGGGTGTCGCGGGGGCACTTTCTATCCAAGACTAAAAAGGGCATGTGCACTGCACAGGTTAATCCCTATGTGTGCACATGCCTGAAGCAGACCAATCACAGATGTTGTGTCTGCATTGGTGCGACACTCAAAAAATTACGTTTCGTCATCTTAGAATTATTAGGTTCTATCTGACATTTTTGTCAAAATTAAGTTATTGACATATTCTTATTAAATGACAACTTATTTACATTATGGGATGCAGTTTGTTGTTTATATTTTAAGACTTTTAAAAAATAAATAAATAAAAAATGTTACACACATACGGTTTGCTATATGGAATGCAAAAACTTTAAAACTAAATATCTCAGAATCATTTAGAATAGTTTCTGTGTAAAGTTTGCATGTTCTCCCTGCGTTCGAGTGGGTTTTCTCCGGATGCTCCGGTTTCCCCCACAGTCCAAACACATGCGGTACAGGTGAATTGGATAGGCTTAAATTGTCCATAGTGTATGAGTGTGAGTGAGTGTGTATGAATGTTTCCTAGAGATGGGTTGCAGTTGGAAGGTATCCATTGCGTAAAACACATGCTGGATAAGTTGGCGGTTCATTCCGTTGTGGCGACCCCAGATTAATAAAGGGACTAAGCCGAAAAGAAAATGAATGAATGATTCGCTGTTTTTACAAATTACTTATTTAATATGATTTGAACCAACAAAATTCTTAAGTTTTATGGGGAACAACTTATTGTTTCATGTTCAATCCACTTAAATTTGTAAAAACAATTAAGTTAACTTAACCGATGTGTATTGGGACAATATGAAGAAATTGTGTGGAACCCTGCATTTTTTACAGTTTAGTACAAAAAACAGGTACCAAAGTCTGATTGTTCTGAGTGTTCATTTTGTTTTGCCTGCGCTGTAAAAATACTCAGTCAATGCATGTCTTTAATTTGTTGTGGGACAATAAAACTTTATAGTTTCTACAAATTTAAGTAGATTGAACAAAAAATAATTAAGTAGTCCCAAAAAACCTCCAGTATTGTGTTGATTCAGCTCATTTAAAATAAATAGTTTGAACAAACAGCAAACGTAATTGAGTGTGTTTGTTTTATGACTCTCAGAGCTGGCAGTCATAGGCTTTCATTTTATGAACTCACCTACTTCCACTGTTTTAGTTAACATCTATTTTAATGTTCGGCTACAGAAAAAAAGTGTCACCCATCTCAAGTGCCTTCACAAGAACGAACAGCAGATTTTCATTTCTGGATGAACTATTACTTTAAGTGTCTGCTGAGCACCTGCGATCTGAAGTTACATCTGGTAATCACTTTATACTCCTTTTTAAAACAACTTGATGTGATAGTATTATTCAGCAATTCACAGAAGAAGCTGAAACATCTGTTCCCATTTGTGCTGTTGCATAATGAAAACTTAAAAATCAATAAATAAAGATCTTCATCCTTTTTCTGAACCTGAAAAACCTTGAATCTACGCAAGGTGAGTATGCCATTTTGAACTCCTATATGAAAACATTTTTATAAAATTCTCAAATATGCATTACACACATTTAACTGTATAATTTGTAGTTAAAAGTTATGCTAAATGCCTAAATTATGACCATTTACAGAAGAATATAAACACAAAAACAAGCATTTACTCTGATCATCTGCTGCTCCCTCTGAAATAACATGCGCATCTATTTTACTTGAATAAAATGAAACACTAAGGTATAAAATGATCATATAAATGCATATAGTGTGTCAACATAAATAACCTGTGATGAAGCGCATAGACAAAGGATGTTATTCACTCTGCTGACCACTGCAAGGCTGCTGATGTGAGCAATGGGGATATTTCTCTCTTCTCATATTCAAAGACTCATTTTGTTATTATTTTTTCGCTCATGAACTGATCTCATCAATGACAGAGCAAAAGGTGTACCATTCAAGTCTCTCTCATCAGTACGTGAGATGGCATACAAGGACTGATACTAGAATAAATCAGACGCTTCATAAATATGTATAATGCTGCTTACCTGCTCAATTAACTTACTGATCTAAATGCCATGGAAACATTTTGAATCTCTAGCGGTGTGCATTTGGTTGATAAGCGATGAGCTGCAAAATTCGATTTTGCTTTCCTTTCGTTTTCTTTCATTATCTAAGATTTGATTACAGCTCTGAAATTGTTTGTAAATACGTTGTGCGTTTGTTTACGTGCTGAGCTGGGAATACATTTCCCCTGCTATGAATAAATGTTGATAGTTTTTAATTCGTAAATCAGGTAAAACTTTCCTCTGCATAACTCCGTCTGTTAAAATGTATTAGCATTTGGTACATCTCCACATGCAAATACAGCTCTGACATGTCTACACGATTTCAAAACATCCAGAAAGACAACAGAACAAAGTCAAATGATGAAAATAGCAAGCGACAGTTTGCTCTTTAGGATAAACCAGAGTTATTCTGTAAATGTAGGGAAGAATCAATGACAGCGCTTGTTCGTTGGACAGATGGCGACATCAAAATGTGCTTATCTCACAGCATTAGCATAAACTAACAACCAAAAACATCATTATTGCTTCCAAGGCATCATTTTTCACATGGACCATTAATAATGCAAACAAAAAGACTGCGGAAGAATTTAATTTAGCTCCCGATGTGAGATTCATTCATCTGTTTGCACCACTCAGGTGCAGTATATTAATAAAAACATAATGCACATATAGTTGAAGTCAGAATTATTATCTCCCCTTTGAAGTTTTTTTTTTTTTATGTATGTTTAATGGAGCAAGAAAATGTTCACAGTATGTCTGATAATATTTTGTCTTCTGGGGAAAGTCTTATTTCTTTTATTTCGGCTAGAACAAAAGCAGTTTTTAATTAATAAAAAAATAATAATTTTAAGGTAAAAATTATTCTCCCCTTTAAGCTAAACTTTTTCCGATAGTCTACAAAACAAAACATCGTTATACAATAACTTGTCTAATTACCCTAACCTGCCTAGTTAACCTAATTAACCTAGTTAAGCCTTTACATGTCACTTTAAGCTGTATAGAAGTGTCTTGAAAAACATCTAGTCAAATATTATTTACTCTCATCATGGCAAAGATAAAATAAATCAGTTATTAGAAATGAGTTATTAAAACTATTATGTTTAGAAATGTGTTGAAAAAATCTTTCACCACTCACCATTAAACAGAAATTGAGGAAAAACAGGGGGCTAATAATTCTGACTTCAACAGTATATGTACATTAAAAGTATTAACTCACACTTCAGTTGTCAGAAACCTGTTTAAGTTTCCTTTTTTTCTGTTGCACCAATGCTATCTCATGCCAATTCGTAACTTACTGCTTTAGTGGCTAATTCATAATAATCTCATTAGTAGATTTTAGTATGATTTGCTCATCCTTCAATGATGGTTGGGTTTAGAGGTGGTATTTGGTGCATCTAACATTTTTATATGACTAAACTCATACGCATTTGTACGAATTAGCCATTAAGCAAAGAAATTGTAAAATAATTAAGCTTTTAACTTTTTTTAATAAACTTTTTGGAAACTAATAAACCAGTTTCAATTCCATAGTATTAGTTCTTCCTACTATGGAATAAATTGTAACTATTTCCAGTGGTGTAAAGTCTGTGGGGATTAGAAAATTCAGTTCTGTGATTCCTGTCCAATCAAATAGCACAGACAAGGTAAATCACATCATAATAAACTACCTCAATACATGGGCGATTTATAAATGTAGAAAACTGTTTGGAAGCATTAAAAGAGTCCAAGAAGATGTCCAAAATCTTTACACGCATTGACCTAGAAAGTGTTTAGATGTATATCACTGATGAGAAGATAACAGATATTTACTGCATGTTGGCCGAAATGGCCTTAAACAAAGGCACACGACGTCAACATACCGTTAGATTGACATTGTACCCCTACGTGGTGGGGACGTTGCGTTTGGATTGGAAATGAAAATCATTTTGAGGTCTAAACTCAATGTCAGGCCGACATCAATGTCCAACATTCAACCTAAAATCAACATCTAATGATGTCTAATGATGTAACGTCTAATGTTATAGCTTGACGTTTTGTGGATGTTACCACTATAGTGGTAACAGCCACAAAACGTCAAGCTGTAACAGGCGTTGAATTTTGTTTGCCGAATAAATGTCAGTGTTTGATGTCAATATGATGCTGGTTTAAGATGTTGGATCAATGTTGGATTTTGGTCACTTTCCAACACAACCTAAAATTAACCAAATATAAACGTCATTTTACATCAATAGTGGTGATCAAAAAAACATTGTCCTTAGATGCTGACTACACATTAAATTTTGGTCACCTGACATCACGACCTGAATCTAACCTAATATTAACGTCTTATGACGTTGTGGGCCTGCTGGGAAATAACTAAATGCACTACAGAATATTACGTTTACACACATCCACAAATGACATGTAAATGCATCAGCATTTTACACCGTAATACTCTACTGGTTACTCGAGTACTTTTGAAAGGGATACTTTTTATTCATACATTGAGTAAATATTTACAACAGATACTTTTACTCTAATTGCACTACATTTTTAAGCAAGTATTGGTACTTTTACTTGAGTATGATTTTTCTCTTTCCACCACTGACTATTTCTAACATTTTTCAAAATTAAACATCTTTTTTGTGTTCATTAGAAAAAAACAAAACCTATAAAGTTCTTGTAAATAGTGAGTACATCTCCTTTTTTAAGCTGGTCTACACCTTTAATTATATTTCAGCTGGGAAATAAAAGCTGCTTTACGTAATTTCTGTAACATTAGTAAATCATTTGCTGGACATCATATTAGGTGCATCTGTGGAACATAAACATGAAAGAGGAATGTCTTTCTGGTCTCAAACAAGAAAAATATAACGCAGCTAGCAGATTTTTTCCATCTGTTTGCAAGTACTTTATCGTATAAACTCTCTGGATTCTTCAAACCTCATTGAGACCAGTTCTCTTCAGAATCTAGGCAGAAAGATAAATCTACAAGTGGATTGGTGATCCTTGAAGGGCACTGAGAGTTTGAGCTCGCCAAGAAGGAAAATTCATTTCAGAAGTCATAAACTCAACAGCTTCACTAGGCTACTGAGATGATGGTTAAAAAAACACTTAGAGGGCGATCAAACAGAACACGATGTGTGTGCAGTGGAATGAAGAAGAAAAACGCAAGGCCTCTGAGATCTTTTTTTTTTGTACTTTAGCCCTATGTTTAAGAACAAAGTGTTATGAGATGCTGCAAAAGGCTGAATACGTGAGCACAATGGACAAACATGCCTGTCTTCCGCATTTAAAAGAACTTTCTAGCGAAAAACAAATCTGACTAGGACCAGAGCAAGAGAGCACATAAAATTCTTCTACTAAGTTATAAGGCCTTTAATGGACTTGTGCCATAATATTTGTCTGAGCTTTTAATCCCTAAGCACATGCTGCCAAAATTGTGAAATTCTCTTGATATTCAGAATGGAGAATCCTGCTTTTAAATCATCTCTTTAAAGTTACCTTTTTTAAGGGTAGGTTTTATGTGATATTTTAAAATGTGTTTTCTAATATTTCTTTGTTTTATCATCTTGGCTTTGTGTGGATGTTTTTTTTTTATCTAGGTTTTATTATTTTATGCTTGTCTGTGTCTTTACCTCCATATTTTGTATTTGTATGTAAAGTGTTTTGTGAAGCTGCTTTTAAAGGTGCTATATAAAGTAAAGTTTAGTATTACTATTACAATTATTGGTTAAAGCAGTGGAACAGTAGAGCAGTGAAATCAATCTAACTTGCAATATGTCACCTTATCCTGTCTCTTAATATGCTATTTTCTTCTATACAGTTGGTGGAAATGGAAAAAAAATGTATGTAAAGTATATCTGAATTAATAGAATTCATAAATTAGTTTGTGAAAAAATATAGCAGAGATTTCTGTTAAGCTTCTGAAACTGTGAGGTTAACAGTCGAATAACAACTATACACTAAAAAAACACAGAGTTCCACACAATTGATTTGTGTTGGGATGAAATAAAGAAATTAAGTTAACTTAGTAGCTTTTACAAATTTAAGTGGATTGAACATAAAACAATTAACTTGTTACAAAAAGAAAACATAATTAAATTGAGCTGAATCAACACAATTCTTAGCTTGAACAAGCAGCAAATGTAATTTTATGAGTGCATGTGACCCTGGACTACAATGGGGTCATAAGGGTCAATTTTCAAATCCATTTATAGATTTAGACAAATTGAATAAGCTTTCCCTTGATCTGTGGTTTGTCAGGATAGGATAATATTTGAGAAAGTGCTCGTTGCATAGCCATTTGGGTGGAACTGCAGTGAGTACCACTTGCAATATTTGGCTGAGGTTTGAAGATATTTGAAAATCTGGAATTCGACTGTTCAAAATATCTTAAAATAAGTCTTTATAGTTGCCTAAATAATGTGCTTAGCAAGGCATACAACGTTATATTTTGATATATTTACACAAGGAAATCTTCAAAGAAATCCTTTTTTTCATGGAACATGATCTTATAATATCTAAATATCCTAATGATTTTTGGAATATCAGAAAATAAATCATTTAGACCAGAGTTTTTGACAAAAATATGCCCATGTAAAAGGTTTTGTTGTCAAGAGTCACAATGGGCTGGTTGATATGAGATTAAAAAAAAAAAAAATCCCAATAATTTCTAATAATATTAATAAGAAGAATTCTAATATAAGTTGATATTAATAATTAATAAGCTTATTTCCCTCCCTTTTTTCTAAAAAAAGAGAGTAGATTATTGCCCTGAAGCAAAAGTAGAAACCAGAAATTATGTTATTTATCATTAGAATATGACAAAACAGGTGAACATTTCACATATTAATATCTGTTTTAACTCCTAGAAATTCCCATCTGACAACAGCTTGGATTGGAATGCAAACATATATTCATCATGATTAATAAAAACAGTAAAAAGAGCCGGAATATTTTAATGCTCTAATATTTTCAGTCTGATATTCTCACTGTCAATATTTTTTATTATTTTTTGCATATCGAAAAAAAAAAAAAAACAACAACTTTGCAGTGATTTAAAAAAAACAACCATCCAGACTCCATCCATGCTACTGATAGTGAATTTGTGTGATATTCCCTTTAGAGGTCTCCAAAATAATGCATTTTCACATTAAATGTTCACCCTTAAAAAAAAAAAAAAAAAAAAAAAAAAAAAAAAACAGTAAAAAAGCTTAATCTAACTGATAATACATGAAGTTGAATGCTTTCACTATTTGAATTCAAGTAAGCCTGACGTTTATTGTGTTTAATTTATATTTATATAGCAACATCTTATTTATTAAAGAAACTTATTTTCAGTGTTTTAAGGATACTGATTGGATTCTGACATTCACAGAGTTCCCCCTATTAGACAGATATCAAATTCTCTGACCTTTTTTGTGGATGTTTTGACTTCCTTCAGGGGGTGATCAAGCCTTAATTAGGGGTGTCAAAACCCTCCCAACACCCCCTGTAATTCACAACAATTACAAGATAATGTAGCAGAATGAAGTGTTTTGAACAGCTAGCAGTGTCTCATTTCTCTTCTAGTTTGTGCTGTCAGGCAGAAGAGGGTCATGGCAGGTTTGGCATGACACCCTGTGGTAACTCTGCTCAAGTGCAGCTTGTGCTCTCTAAATCAGAGACGTTTTAGATCTAGTAAAATATTTGAATCAGATCACTTCAAAGGCAGCCATACATTTCCTAATATTCTAACAAAATGTATACAATGAAAAATGATTACGTGCAGTTACATTATTGTGACAGTTTACTTTTTATTATTATACTGTACTGTGGAATTCCATATAAATTTACTTTTATTTATTTCATATAAACATTCAATTCAATTCATGTTTGTTTTGTATAGTGCTTTTTAGAATAATTATCATTACAAAAGGTGCATATCACATTACAGTGAAAATTAGAGTTAAAGTGTTGTATAACAATACAATACAGACCTTTCAATATGGCGATATCATTGTTTCATGAACCGTTCCAGCTTGTTGTCACACTATTTTAGAACTGTAACAAGATGCGATTCAGTCACAGCTGTTATAAAAAAAGAATATAAAAATGGAGAGCTTTCTGGATTATTAGATGCTTTGGAAATTAAAAATCTAAAACTGGAAACACATTACGACCATTGTTTACATCTCACAAAATGGTCTATGTACATATAGTTAACCAGCTCTTTATGACATGTAACGTGTGTATATATATTGGGGATGCTCTGATTGATCCAGAGAATGGTATCATGATAATCACATTTCATGACTCGATCAGTACTCACTAATCTGGTCGATCTCATGAACCAATCACAATTGTTTGTTTACGAGTTTACAAGCTGAGGACACATAGAAACTGAAACCGTTTTACATTTCAGAACTGAATGTTCTGTGTTTTCAACAATATTGTGAGTTAATTTAATCCTGGCTGCATATTGAGAAAACTTGAAAAACAATAAAACTTTTTTTTTTTTTTTAAACTTGGATATTTAATAATAAAGCTTATTGTAATATTATGTATTGTAATAAGCAGTAGTGTATGGACCTATTTCACCTTAGTAAACAAGTAATGGATTTATAAGTGTGCATTTTAACTCCTTATGCACTCCAAACTTCAGTGAAACATGTTGAATTCTTCTTCCATGATTTGCAATGCTTCCAAATTGCTTTATTAATAATTTTTCTTGCCAATTATTTTAATTGGTTTTATCTATTTTGTTCTGTGAAGTTGCTTCTGACCAGGACATGTCCACACTAAATGAGGTTTATTTATAAACTAATTTTGAGAGGATCACATGCTTATGACTATTCTCAGCTGCTCATGCATCAGCTCATTATTGATCCTCCAATCAGATGATTCCTAACTCATTATAAATAACCAAATTTTTCTTATCTCAATACCTTCATCTCGAAAACCACATTTTACCCTTCCCTTCTCCCCCTCCTTTCCAGATGGGTGACATGGTGACCCAGTGATTAGCACTGTTGCCTCACAGCAAGAATGTCTCAGGTTAAAGTCTCTACTAAACCAGACGACATTTCTGTGCGGAGTTTGCTTGTTCTTCTCGTGCTCGCATGGGTTTTGCCAGGTTCTCCGGCTTCCTCCCACAGTCCAAAAAACACGCATCCTAAGTAAATCAAACACACCAAAATTGATACCATAGCCACGTTTAGCGAGTACACCTCTTCTCAGCCATATATATATCTGTCATTAGCCAGAAATAAGCTGGAGGGAGTTCATCGATATCTACCTGAGCTTAAACTCCCCTCAACCTGCAAACGGAAGGGAGCCCAGGGCTCGGGGATTTCATAAGCTCAGGGCTCTCTCCCAGGATAGCATGCCAAAAGAGCTTTATTACCAATCATCAGCTAATTGTGAACTCTTGAAATGGTTATAAGTGACATGTTCAAGCAATTATATACAACATCTTTAATTTTTTCTCTGAGGTAAGGCAAGATCTCTACTTAAGTATCATACTTGGACTGAAAACATGCTTTATGTATTATAAAGCTTGAAGCATCAGAATCGGTTCTCAGTATTGGCCGATCACCATGACAAGGAATCAGTACTCCGTATCGGCTGCAAAAAATCCTGATCGAAGCAACCCTACAGTATATAGTTATATACAGTTGAAGTTAGATTAGCCCCCTGAATTACTTGCCCCCCTGTTTATATTTTTCTGTTTAATAGAGAGAACATTTCTTCAACACATTTCGAAGCATAATAGTTTTAATAACTTATTTCTAATAACTGATTTATTTTATCTTTGCCATAATGACATTAAATAATATTTTACTAGATATTCTTCAAGACACTTCAATACAGCTCAAAGTGACATTTAAAGGCTTAACTAGGTTAATTTGGCTGGTTAGGGTAATTAAGTAAGTTATTATATAACAATAGTTTGTTCTGTAGACTATCGAAAAAAAATTGCCTAAAGGGGCTAATAATGTGTACCTTAAAATAGTTTTTAAAAAATTAAAAACTGCTTTTATTCTAGCTGAAATAAAACAAATAAGAATTTCTCCAGAAGAAAAAATATTATCAGACATACTGTGAAAATTTCCTTGCTCTGTTAAACTTTATATTTATATATATATATATATATATATATATATATATATATATATATATATATATATATATATATATATATATATATATATATATATATATATATATATATACACACACACACACACACATATATTTAAATATTTAAAAAATAAATAACTAAAATAATTCTGCCATCAACTGTATGCTTTCCTTTATTACTAAAGGGTCTTCAGTTTTCAGAAAATATTTTTCAAAGTTGTAAATAAAGATTATTAAAATAGGTTTAATAAGGACGGACAATTTGAAATGGTAATACAAATTTAAAAAAATCATTTTAAATCTGTTTCAAAAGCAATTCTTTTTTACATGTATAAAAAAATGATCTATTATGATTTTGTACACTCATTTTTAATCACCAATCACCAAAAAAGTAAAGGTTTCAGTTTGAATTTTTCTAACACTTTTAGTAATGAGCTCTTCTAATACACACTGTATTAATGTTAATTAAACATCGATTTCATGCAAGTTACCGCAACACCCAGAGCCTTCAGGAAAAATATTCACACATCTGAAGAAAACTTCATTACGTAATATGGATTTTCCGTGACAATTTTGACACCGATGCCTCAGGATGGCTTTGAGAAGCTGTTAACATCTCTCAGCCCATGTTAAACACATAATTACACGTTTCATCGCCCTCCACGTTAATACATCAGAAATGAAGCAGCTCAGTTTTCATTTAGCAAAACAAATGAGACAGGGAAGATTTGATGCTTATATATTATTTATTCCTTTTAAATATTTTCCTCTTATAATATACACTTCTATCTTAAATAATACAAATGCGCTGTGCTAGATCTATTATTTCAAAGAATGCCCAGTACTTCCATGCTGCACTGAAATATATATATTTATATATTTGTATAGACACGCTCGCCCACATACACACAAACAGCCATTCATCAAAGGAGCGAAGAGCTTGGAATTGATGGTCAGTTTCGTATACAGAGGAATGAACATTATCCTCTCTCCTTGTTTTGGTACACAACATGTTGTATCTGCCATCCAGAACATTCTGCTAGAGAAGTATACATTTAAAAAAAAAATATGCAAAGATTTTTCTTTAGTTTTTTTTTGTTTTTTTCTTTTTTTCACACAAACAGCGACCATTAAGGATCTACTCGACCACACCGCCAACCAAAGCAAAACGAGCTGGGCTTTAAATGTTCCGCGAAACTGCTATGGCATTAACACGTCTAAACTGGCATATCTGATGCTATGAAAAACAGAACGAAGGATCAAGATTATTTCACTTCTGCTTTTTGTATATTTTGGTCGACACTACTAAAGTTGGGCATGGGAATAGAACTATTAAAACACATAAATGATATCTTATAGCTTCATCACAATGACATAATTACTTCAGAATGATTAACATTCGCTCAAATCTCAATAAGGAATGAGTTCAGTGATTTCCATCTGAACATAAAAGTAAGACAACTTAGTCTTTATTAAAAACAAACAAACAAAAAAACAAACAAACAAACAAAAAGGTCCTCATTTATCATGAACCCTATGAATGTGACTCACATTAAGTCTTCTTTATTTTCAGAAACAAAAGCAGGGAGGCGTGAAGGTCAGCGCAGTGCGTTTAGACAATCTTTTCGATGGGGCAACATAATAATAATACAAAAATAAAAATAAAAAAAACGAGCAGGCCGAAAAACTTAAGGTAAAACTGATACCAATCGACCGGCATTTCTTCACATAGCAGACTGGTAACTATTCAAAGGCACGAACAGACCCACATAAAACAGCGTTCTCATATCATAATTAGCAATCTTGTAACAAAACTACCATGTAGGACGAGAAGCAAAGGGCACACGTCGAAAGCAGGCCTGTGCGCGCAAGATAAAGTTTGTCCATTCACATTTTGTAACTGACGGTTAAGCGAGTTCTCCTCTCGTATCTCTTTGTACACGTACGACAAATACACAGTATTTTCCTGCATTGGAGATCAGTAGCAGGTGACATGTTTTGAACGGAGTCAGACCGCTGACTCGGCGAATGATACGTTTTTAGTGCAAACTAATGGAGCTGCGACCGTGGATGTTAAGGAGTGGCGTGATAACCTTTGGTTTGCTGGGAAGGCAGAAAACGGGAGGGGAAACTTGGTGTGGGATATAAGGCAAGTCATGACGGGTGACGGGAGGATGAAAGCTCATTACACATTGGTCAGAACGACACGTTAACCAAACGCATTCTGGAATATTTGGTCCGCCACGATAAAAGTAAGTCTGTGATCCCCGACACCCTGTTTTGTGAATGACTGATTGGCCAGTGCATTTGTGGATCGATCTGATTGGTGCCTCCTGAAAGACGGAGCTTGGGTTCGATTTATCGAAAAATAAATATATTTTTTTAAACCTTCCGTCTACAGGCGATTCGTTTGACAAGGGCGCCCAAAAAAAGAGATTATTAGAGCTCTATTCCATAATTCAAGGTCATTCTTAATGTACCTGCATTAATTACTTCATCTTGTTTTTGTTTTTACACTCATTCAGCAAATATAAAAGATAACTGCAAAAATAAATACTCAAATTTATGGAGTGAAAAAATCACATTTTGGCGATCGGTACCTTTGAACTCAAGGTAGTTGTGCTCACAATGTCGTCTTATAAACAGTTTAGCTTTTCTTTTCTTTTTCTTAGGAGAGCATTTATCCTATAAGGGAAAACCAAAAGCAACACCTCGCTAAAGACCTGTGGCCATCCAGTTGATTGGGCTCTGATTGTGTCATAAGGTTTTGGATTCTGGTTTCAGTGTATGGCTCCATTCAGACCTACTGCAGGTTCTTCAGCAGACGGCCGTAGCGGAAGTCGTAAACGTGACGGCAGACGAACACCAAGTCGGGGTCGATGTCGTTGGGCACGCAGCGATGAGCTGGGATTACATAGCTGGAAGGAGGGACCAGGGGGCTACGTTTGGGAAAGCCCTCCTCACGACACTTCACCAAGGCACAAAATCTGAAATAGGGAAGATATTGAGTGATTATATGAAGGATATTGGGTGATGATTTGGCTGAGCTGATCAATATGATTTCTTACCTACAGTACTGTGCTAATGTCAACACATAGCACTTATCTTCAATACACGCCACACTGTTTTCATCCTGATGCCGAGATGCGAAAATCTCATTCTGGAGGAAAAATAAAACACACAGAATCAGTATATTATATGCAACTTAAAGGACACCTATGATGAAAATAAACTTTTGTAAGCTGTTTGGACAGAACTGTGTGCATGTATAGTGTGTCCACTGACATATTGGAGTGACAAAAACACAACAAGTCTATTTTTTTAATTTCCTGATGTTAAAATAGGACCCAAATACTAGTGATTTTGAGGCCCAACGCAAAGTGATGTAGGAATGCAGTTTTCCCCACCCACCGATTTGATTGACAGTGGCCATGTCTCCATAATAACATGTATACACGTGTCCAAAGAACATATATTTTGCAAAGAAACTGGGATTATAATATCAGTTCCAACTCTATGATTTTAATAAGTTTAAAATGTTTTTTAAAAACACAAAGTTCGCAATAAAGACAATAAAATCTGTGTGAGACTCATCATTTCAGAAAGGCTTGAATAAATTCCACTTCAAATACATGAAATAAACTTACTTGGTATTTTTGACTTATGAGCTTTATTTCATTCTGTCTATCACTGACAGCTGATTATCTGACGCAAGGCATGATGTAAAGCAGACACGCATGTGGGAACGGTGGGCAGGGAGAAACAGCTCATTTGCATTAAAGGCCACAGGCTACAAAAGAGCAGCCCTGTACTACAAAAGAGCTACCCAAGGGAATAATCTGGTATTTCGAGCTGAAACTTTACAGACACACTATAGAGACACCAAAGACTTATCTTACATCTTGTAAAATAGGTGCCTCTTTAAGCTGTAAAAAAAAAAAATTAAATTATATATATATATATATATATATATATATATATATATATATATATATATATATATATATATATTTTTTTTTTTTTTTTTTTTTTTACACAGCTCTAGCGGTGAGAGTGGTTGAGATCAAGCGCATTAATGAAAAGCTAAAGAAAAGCATCTTGAAGGGGGTGGGGCATGTCAGATACTAGAGAGCATTTAATTAATCAAGATTTGAGGTGACGTGAAAAGAACTCTTGATGTATTCAAGTGGAAGTGACAAACTGCAAGCTTTACATGTTTATATCAGTTTTAAATTTTCTAAACATGATTTTTGTTTTAGAGCATACAAGCTTATAGATATCCTTAAAACTAACAGACTGAAACTAACATCTTACATTTTTTTATTTCATTGTACATTTAAATGTAAAAAAAAAAAAAAAAAAAAAAAATCACAAAAATATGTACTCTCAGGCCATCCAAGTTGTTTGAATTTTTTTCTTTTTTTTAGAACATTAAAAGCTTTTTAAATCAAAAGGCTGGTACTTGTGGAAAGTGCAGATATGGCACATTAATTACTTAAGATGGTATGATGTCATCAAGTCTAATATTTATACTAAAATGTATTGTGTACTCAATCTAAATCTCATGAAAGGTGATGTCAGCTTGTCAAAAGAGGTGTTGTTTTTTTAACCAAAAAATACAATCATGGTCAGATTGCTAAAATTTTGTCTGGGTATAACATACAAAGTATACAGGCTACTAACTGCTGTTGGTGGCACTATAACTGCTATTTTGTGTTACAGTAAATTGTTGTTTATGTTCAGTGGATTAGATTTTAAAGCAAACGGGTTATGTAAACTTGTGGTTTTTTATATTTTTAGCTGAAAGCAAAATTATTAGCTAAATTAGCCAATCAGCTAAAAAAGTACAAACACATTTGTAAACATTCATTCATTTTCTTTTAGGCTTAGTGCTTTTATTCATCAGGGTTCAACACAGCGGAATGAACCAACTTATACAGCATGTGTTTTACACAGCGGATGCCTTTCCAGCCACAACCCAGCACTGAAAAACACCCACACACGCTCATTTACACACACATACACACACACCGCCTATGGCCAATTTAGTTTATTCAATTCACCTGTACCGCATGTCTTTGGACTTGTGGGGGAAACCAGAGCACCCGGAGGAAACCCACGCAAACACCGGAAGAACATGTAAACTCCACACAGAAATGCCAACTGACCCAGCCAAGGCTCGAACCAGCGATGCTGTGAGGCAAGAGCGATACGCGCTGCCCCACATTTGTAAACATAATAATATCAATAGCTAATTTCAAATAACTAATTTCATTAGCATTTGCCATGATGATAGTACATAATATTTTAATAGCTAATTGGCAAGATTTTAGTACTGAACATAAAGGGCTTAACTTGGTAATAATGTTAACTTTTATTCAAGCCAGACTAAAAGAAATATGAATTTCTCTAGAAGTAAAAATATAAAAGGAATTACTGTGAAAATGTCCTTGCTTTGTTAAAAATCACTTGGGAAATATGTGAAAAACTTTTTTTTTTTTTTTACAAAAAGGGTAAACAATTTTGCCTTAATATTGCTGTAATATTTACATAAACTTTTAATGTATTATTTAACACAAAGATTTAAGCCATTTTTAAAAGTCATCCAATATTGTTTCATGGCTCTTTTAATGTATCTTTTAAACTTTTGAAAAAAAAAAAAACTATAGCAAGTTTATGCATGTCATTAGGCAAGAGGAAGATTCAGCTCAGGACTGTTTACCAAAGCTGTAAATTAATTATATAATATAGAAATTATAATATTTGCTGGCACTGATTCCCCACTGGTCAATGTGCTGTGCGAGTTTGAGTCTCAACTCATGGACCTCTACCACTTCCTGCCAATATTCTGTCAAAAAAATATCTCTGAATTCATTGAATTCGAAAATCAGTATTCGAGAGGTACCCAGATGACTTACTACTTCCAGCGAGATTCGGAAGTGTGCATCCCATGCACGCTGTGCTATCCCATGATGCGCCGCGAGTAAATTCATGAATGGGAGTGAAGCAATGCAACTGACACATGTAGGTCACATGACCATGACAAAATGATGGATGTACTACGTCCGAATTCCATTCATAATTTTCACATTTATACTGTATAGAACATACTTTTCTAACAGCCGAGAAGTACGTTTACATTTAAATGCAGTACCTAGTGAGTAGTAGGCGGTTTCGGACGCAGCCTATAGAATACATAAGACATGTCACTTGTATTGTTTTGAATGGAGAAAAGTTAAACAGTCAATTTGGCTTATAAAGCTCGCATTCTAGTACAGGAGCCAATCGTCAATTGATATATGGCGAATAAATCCTGCCTTCTAGTACAGAACCTAATCATCGATCACTATAGAGTGAAAAAACTCCAGGGGAGGGACTTGGGCTGGACGTAAGATTCTGCAGAACTTATGAGACAGTTGTTGTTTAGTTTTATTAGTGATTCTTAATATGAAATTCAATCATAAGCTTGGCAAGTACCTTTGAAGAATTTGATGTTTCCCTATTCAGACAGAATGCACGAGCATACCGCCCAAGAGGCATTTTAAAAATGGCCGCCGAATGAAATGACTTGTCTTAAAGGGACTTTGATTCTGTCCAAACATAATAAAAGTCAATAATGTCAAAAATAAATCTTACAAATTAAAAAACAACATCTTTATAATGTTGTAATTAATGTTCGGTTCTTTGAACAGACTGATTTTTTGGCTTCATAACAAGAGCTCATTGTACTTGCAGGAGCCACAAGCATTAATTCTGTTTTTATGAGTTTATTTCTGACTCCCAAAGAATCAGTTGCAGTTGACCAGCATTTTATGATTCAGTAAAGATCTTCGATTTAGCTACAAATTCTCTTTAATGTTCTTGTAAAGAAAAAAGCCATCTGCATTTAAGATTTTTAGCCTGAGGATAAATTAACAGCACATTTGAATTATAAGATGAAAGTCCATATAAATGTTCTCAGTGTTAAATGATGTTACTAATCTGTTTGCAATTGCTGGGAATCATTTGCTTGTCCAGTGTTCCTATTCCACTGGTTTACTGAACAGAGGAAACTTGTTCTGCCTACTTCCTCCATGCAACTCATAATCAAAGGAAGTTCAATGTTGACATTGCTAGTCCCCTGAGGACCACAATGCGGTGCCATGAACCGTTGTAGACTCACCTCACAGTGCATGCTGGGAATGCGACCCCCCTGAGTGTGTTCTGGGCGATAGTACCAAAACAAGCTCATCATCAGCTCCCCTATAAGAGAGAATCCAGTGTTATGAGCTTTTCTGTGACTTTCATTGATGTATTGGATTTAAGAGTGTTAAGAGGAAGGCTTACCTGACTCAGGGTCATCCCAGAAGGCAGAGACTTTGGCCACGTAAGGCAAGGACTTCTTCCTGGGACCTGAGCGCAGTAGCACTGTGTCTCTGACCCTGATAACCTCTCCATCTCTCTGCACTCCTTCATAGCACCGCCGCAGGGATGCCGAGTCCTCAGCCTTCAATTAAAAGCACAAGCACATTGCACTTTATGTTATTAAATTATACGCTTTTTATCATACTCTTTCAGGAATTTGAGGTGTTGAATCCAGCCGAAACAAACAAGGTAGACAGTGGGTTGCTAGAATGACTATTCGTTTCAAATATAGATAACTTTTAACTTGATGCAATAAAATAAACTCAAGCCATTCAAATAAAAAAATATTTAAAGACATATAATTGTACATGATCACACCAGAGGCGCTTGATAGGAGATAAATGATTCCTATAAAAACTGTCTGCACTAAGCATGGGCCGGTATAAGATTCTGATGGTGTGTTAACCTTGGATAATAATATCAGTTTCATGGTATCACGGTATTGTGATTACTGCTCTAAAGTATGTTCTTTTTAAATGTCTGGGTAAAAAACAATGTTTGAACACAATATATTTGATTATCAGAAACATTTTAAATATTTGATCAGTAAACATGTCAGGCTAAATAATTCAAATGAATCATTGACTTCTGCTGTCTTAATTAGTTTATAAACAGATTACTTTACAATTTAAAACAGCATCTTGGATATCTTTTCTGCTGAATATACTGTTGTCAAAAAAAAAAAAAAAAACGTAAACAAAACATCTTACATATACCGTAAGAAAGGTATAGCAGAAAATGACGGTTATTTTAAACCTTGACTTGCTAAACTGCAGTACACCTTGAAAATGGTTATCGTCCCATGCCTAATTTTCAGTCTGTCCACATGCTAATTAAAACACTGCAGTTTAAAAAATAAAAAAAGTGTGGAAAAATATGTGTGGAAAAAAGTGTGGTTTTCACATCATGTTTTTTTCTTGTGTTAGTTTTGGTCACACTTTATTTTGATGGTCGGTTTTTTTGAATTTAAATTAAATTGCATCTACATGACAATTAATTCTCGTTAGATTGTAAGTAGACCGTTAGGTTGGTGTTAGGGTTAAGGTTGGGGTTAGTGTAAGTTGACTTGTACTTTCTTATAGTCAGTTAAATGTCTGTTAAAGGAGCAGTATCAACAGATATTAAGCAGACAGTCTAATATTAATATGGACTATCAAAATAAAGCGTTACCCTAGTTTTTTGTGGGCTTAATAAGCTTCAATTTTTTTCACAAATACAGTGAAGTAGCAAAATTAAAATTATAATTTTAAATATTTGTTTAACATTTTAATGTTTCTTAAAATGTCATTTATTTTTACACTTATACATGCAGGGTTCCAAATAACTCATTCATGTTGTCCCAACACAAATTGATTAAGTTAACTATAAACAATTAAGTGGATTAAACATATAACAATTAAGTTGCTCCAGAAATATCTCAAGAACTGTGTTGTTTAAGCTCATTTTAAATAATTAATTTGAATAAGAAGCAAAAATAGTTTTTTAAGTGTAGGTACTATCTATAAACTCCCCCACAACCGAACCTTAACCTACAGTGCTCAGCGTAATTGAGTACACCCTATTTTGAAAATATTATAAATGGATTGAAATATCCATTTCTCAGTGAATATACATTCAAACGAAACAGATTAAACAGATATATTTATAAAATAATATAATAAATAAATAATTAAAATTGAAAGATAATACAATTAAATTCAAGCAAATTATTTAAAAAAATTACAATCAACAAATAAAAAAACTCTATATTTGTTGCTTTTAAAATGTGTATTTAATATTTTTCTATAACATAAAAATTTGGGTGTACTAATTTTTGGACCATTATTGTAAGTTATTTTGTTATACGTGCTCCAGATTTGGCTTCAGTACTGACTAATCTAATGTACTGTATATGCACAAATATAATATTCTAAAGCTTCCTATTAAAAATATTGATTTAAAAGATAGATTTGTGAGGGGTGTACTTATATATGCTGAGCACAGTATGTGGTTACCTTATATACACAGTACTATCTTAGGCAAGTACATTAAGTACGCATACTTTAAAATAAAGTGCAACCAAAATAGCATTACAGTATCATATCTGACAAGGGCAGGACTAGAGCAGCTCAAAGACTTAATGCATGACTCAGCAGTGTGTTTGATTAAACAGATTTGCAATAAAGATTTAATAATTTCCATTAATTGCAGATTTTTCGGTTCATAAAAAAACACTAAATTTGGGAAAAAAAACAGCCTGAATCAAATGTTTAAAAAACACAAGTGCTTATTGTCTGTGGTTTACCCACAGGCTACTGAAAATATGCTAAGGAAATATTTATTTCAAATCACCTCACTGAAATGTAATAATAATGTCCTTTCCGATAAATGTTTACCACTGACATTTTGCAACAGCTGTTCTAAGTAAACGGCCTGGGGCATCATTTTGCCATTTGCCATGAATAAACAGAAACTCTTTCAATGTCTTTCAATGCTCTACATCAAGTTCCTGCCACCTAAATGTCTTTTAAAGAAACTTCCACTATGCCAGTCATGTGTCAGGATGGGGCGGCTGGAGTACGTACCACGATGAACACTTCCTTTTCTGTTGCCACACCAACAGGCAGCCAGCCGTTTGTTGCCCGGCGACGGCTGATCTTAGACTGCTTGGCAGCGCCACTGCCATGGCCTGATCCCAGCTGGCCATCCTTAATATGGGGGCAAACAGCAGAGTCCCGCACCCCAGAGCGAGAGCCACTGGGCGGCTTGGCTCTCTGAGGACATTCCCGTCCCACTCGAATCTGCACCTGGGATCGCCCAGTGTCAGGAAGAGGCGTCTGGAGGTGGGGCACTGACTGGGTGGGTGGAGGCACACTGGAGATGGGGCAGATGGACAGAGGCAGGGCAGAAGGCATCGTGATGGACGAGCTGCGGTCATCCAGAGGGTAAGAGTAGTCTTCTAGATGGTGGTGGAGGAAGCAGAAAACACCGGTTCATTAAATGCTCAACATGCATTTACAGCCATAAACAAACACCATATTGGATGTAATACAACACAGCAGACTAATGCAGTCATAAATGAGTCAGTGTGCCAGATGCTGTGTGGTCAGATGCAAAGCTAAGAGCTGGAAGCACAATTATACACAACCTTGAGAGGAATGGATTTTTATGACAGGAACTAGAGTATGTATCAAATGTGAAAATGGTGGAATAATTGATTAACACATTGTTGTGTTTAACACACAAACAGCTAAGTTTACATTTTTTTTTTTAACTAATTTACCATATGGACAGTTACTGTATTCCAATAAGCCAGTCCTTATAGTGGCTGAAGAATAAACAAAAGATTAAACTACTTCCGCTGATTCAACCGGATTAATCAACACACGACCACAACAACATATGGTTTTATATATGGAGATTTACTGCTGATTACAGAACCAGCTTTTCTGACAATTGCACATGACAATCTCATGTGATTTATCATGCAGCTCTAACACCTCCTAAGAAGGGTGTTAATGTTAGTGGAAATGACTTGTATTGAACTATATATGTACTGTACGCTTATTGGAAACAAGGCATAAGATATGCCTTGTCCAAAAACAATGATCTACAGTCCCTGATTGAGACACAATTTAAACTGGGTCATGCACCGGACCAATGATGAACCAATTTAATTATTAACAGCGCTTTATTTCATCACGGTTAATTAATCGTAATTAATTAATCCTCAACACAGTGTTTCTGCACAGACCAAAACAGCTGCAACTAAAAGTTATGCCAACTGTGCGCTAGTTTGAAGTTCTGAGTTTATACACCAAGGCTCATACGCACGCACACTGGATTAACTATGGCTGAGGCTCTTAACTAAGAGCCGTTCACATATTCATGTTTTGCACGCGCAAGTTCGTCATTTCTTTTCTTGCACGCATATTGGCTCTCGCTTTTCAAGCGCAAAAACCATGATCTACCGTACCTGATTGAAACACAATTTAAAGGGGATCACACACCAGACTAGGAATGCAACGATTAACCGATTTCACGATTAACCGCACTTTAATTCGTCACAGTAAATTAATCGTAAAGGCTTCAACACCGAGTTTCTGCACGGACCAAAACAGCTGCAACTAAAATTAATGCTAACTGTGCACTAGTTTAAAGTTCCGAGCTTGTACACCAAGTTGCAAGCACACTGGATTAACTATGGCTGAGGCTATTAACTAAGAGCCGTTCACATATTGCATCATTTGCGCGCACAAATTTGTTATTTCTTTTCTTGCATTCATATTGGCTCAGGCTTTTCAGGTGCATCTAGTTGAAAAAAAAATGCCACGGTCGCTCGTTTTTGTGATTGTTTTAGAACTTCCGATTAAGTCGCCTATGGGAGAAATTACTAGAATAAAGAAACAGCAGAAAACGGTAAAACTACTTGCTCTAAAAACAAGTGTTTGCATGACTATACAGACAAAATTTCAATTTCTTTTTAACAGAAAGAAGTTTTTTTCAACCTATTTCTAAACATAATAGATTTAATAACTCATTTCTATTAACTAATTTCTTCTTTTTTTTTTGCCATAATGGCAGTAAATAATATTTTACTAGTTTTTTCAAGATACAAGCATTCAGCTTAAAGTGAAATTCAAAGGCTTTAATAGGGTAATTAGGCAAGTCATTGTATAACAGTAGTTTCTTCTACAGACAATGAAAAAATATGCTTAAGGGGGCTAATAATATAAAATCCAGAAGAAAAAATATAGGAAATACTGCAAAAAAAATCCTTGCTCTTATAAACATTATTTGGGAAATACTTATAAAAAAATTAAAATAAAATATATAAAAAAATCAGAGGACAGATAATAATTATGACTTCAACTGTAATTGTTTTGACTAAACATGATTACAACTATTACCAAAATAATCGTGATTATGATGTTACCCATAATCGAGCAGCCCTAAGACAAATACTATTATTTATTTATACTTACTTTTATTCATAGTTCGGTCATTTATTTTCAGTGTAAAATTATGACTTATGTTTAAATGCCACAACTTTTTAGCACTTATGTTTGAATCCAAAGAGAAATGGACTATTGATTTATTATTATTATTATTATTATTATTATGTGCTGTATTAATTGATTACTGAGCAGCAATAAATTACACTTTAAAATATAAAGAGTTTTCATGTGATTTTCTACACTAGTAGAGTTTTGAAATTAATGAATGTATATTAATCGTGATCATAGTAAATCCGTGATTAGTCCTCAGACTATAATCGTACAACCAAAATCTATAAATCGCTGCATTCAGACAAGTGGACATTGTTGCAGCTCAATTAGTGTAACAGCACCTTCAAAGCACCTTTTAACCTCCTGATCACTTTTAAAAGGGTTTAAAAACTTCAGAAGCTGTTGGTTTCAGTTCATGGTGTGTGCGGTAACTGCGGATAAAAGAAACGATTTGACGACCTATATTAAGCTGACCAATCTAGAGGTAAGATAACCATACAAAATGAAGATGGCAGTATCACTGTGAATCTGAACCTTAAAAAGGGAACTAAGTTCAGCAGAAATAGCAAGTGCTGCATGTGTTGTAGGGATCTTTTTATTTATAAACCATTTACCACTAACAGACAGTAAGTGTTTTGACCAATAACTATTGACAGAAAAAATGGTTTTAAAAATACCGTATGCAACCATTGTTAAAACATTACAAATTAGGCTAAACATCTGTCAGAAAACACTGAAAAGTAAAAAGAATAAAGTGCACTTTTCTCATTAACAACTTTGCATATGGCACATTGGAGAGCAGCTGTGTTATAAAGCTGTTAGAAACTTTTTAAATGTAACCGTTGTTCAGAAAGGAACAAACATGAAGACATAAGCAGCTATTATAAAACAAAACATACAAATTATAATGGTGATATAATTATAACGAGCAGTTTTCTAATTGCTGTGACTCAAGGATGTCATAAGGTTTGTGTGGGCATTTAAAAAAACATGACCAAACTGTGGGCCAAGAGTGGATGAGCCAATCTTGGGAAACCTCCTGTCAATTGCTTATGCAGTTCCCATAGTGATGAGAAAATTTGAGGTGTGAGCCGGTGTGTGATGCATTCTTCTAGTAATGCATCAAAAGAGTCGTCTTAAACTCTAAAATCAAGCATTATTTACTCATCTCATGCTGCGCCAAAACTGTACTGCAGCCTATCTTTACTTGTGGCGTGCACACGTTCAACATTCATTCATTGTCCTTCAGATTAGTCTCTTTTTCAGAGGTTGCAACAATGGAATGAACCGCCAACTATTCCAGCAAATGTTTTACACAGTGGATGCCCTTCCAGCCACTACTCAGTACTGGGAAACATCCATACACACTCATTCACACAAACACACTGAAACACTACGCCCAAGTAGTTTATTTAATTTACCTTTGAACTGGGGGAAACTAGTGCACCCAGAGGAAGCCCACGCGAACACAGGGAGTTTAAAACTTCACACAGAAATGGCAACTGTCTCGGCCGGGACTCAAACCAGCGACTTTCAAGCTGTGAGGTGACAGTGCTAACAACTGAGCCACCATGCCAAGCAACATATATTGTATTTTGTTTATCAATACAATTTTAACACGGACTTAATTGGTGCCATTTTGGGGAACTTGACATTCTTTAGTCACAACTACTCAATCCCTCACCCCCACTGAGGTCTATGTGGAGACTCTTTAAAATACTCCTTTAGTGTATTGAACCAAAAATTTACATTTGATTTTTGTTCAAACTACTTATTTAAAATGACAGGTGTTATTATTATTATTATTATTATTATTATTATTATTATTATTATTGTTGTAGTTGTATTTTTTTACTGTCATCATTAATATCATTACTATCATTGTTTTCATTCCCCACCACTAATCTATCTATATTATTCACTTCATTTTTTGATATGTATAAGCTATAATAATAATAATATGCTTTAAATTGCTATGCATGTTATGTTATATAATTTATGTACTTTGACTTGTCCACCCAGTACCTTTACATAAACGCACACACACACAAACATGCATGCACGCACACACACACACCTGTACCCGACTGTTTTTTTTATTTTTATCTCTGTTCTTTATCTCTCTTCATTTGTATGCTATTCAATTTCAATGTCATTTGTCTACCTCTTATATAATATGAATTATTTAATAATAATAATAATAAAAATTTAATTCCTTTATGTTGGTCCAAAACAAATTGATAGTGTGAAACGCAGGGAATGGAGACTTGTTACTGTCACGTTACGCAAAAGAATCTATTTTTGATTAAACTATTCCTTTGTCAAATTAAACAGAACAAAGAAAATAAATTAAATAGTTTAATTGTCAAATTAAGAGGCAAAAATACATTTTCTATATGAATCATTTATAAATCAACTTTTAACTTCAATATTTAACCTTAAAGAATGCTTAAATTCATTACACTATCAGTCATAAGAGAAAAAAAATTTAGATTTTGGAAAAATCTTTCAAAGTTGAAAGATGTGGATGAAAAGGCAATTAATAAACTGAAATAATAATATGTTCACCCCTAAACAAAAAAGTCAGCCCAAAAATGTTTTATTTGCATTATTATACCTAAATAGAAGTACCCAAAAGTGCTTCAATATTATCTGTTATTTCTTGCAAAACAATCCATTAAAAACAGCGACATTTATAAAACAATATACAGTGGTTTCTCGCTATAACACGGTTCATCTTACGCAGCCTCGCAGATTTTTTGTGTGCCATTTGACATGCTTTTTTCCTAGAGTGGATACAGTTTTTTTTCTACAGAGGACTTTTTTACAGCTTCATTGTGTTCTGCGCCCTGACAGGCTGTAGACCATGTCAATCAATCTCCTCCGTGCAGTGTCTCCTGTACAGTACAGAATGCGTTCAGCTTGCCAAATTTATTTAAATCTTCAAACACTAGCAGTGTGACTGAAGTGCTGTACTGTATGTTTGCAAGTTTTCTCCCCACAATGTCGACAAAACATTCTGCATCATCAAAAGCACCTGCGGTAACACCCAAATAGCAGAGGAACATGCTAACCATACCACAAAAATTTGGACTTCTGGACATGCTAAAGAAAGATAAAAATTACACAGCTAAAGAGCGCCATTACTGAAGAAATAAATGAGGATCAATAGTTTTGATCTTTGGTTTCATTCTATAATACTGGACTTATTTTTCTATGACGGTTTGAACTTTTTTCTATGACGGTTTGTGAGTATTTAAACGAGAGAAAAGGGTGAAAATGTTAACGCCTGTCTGAGAAAAGTGTAGTTTAGTGGGGGTTTCTGCACCCTTAAGAAATCTATAATAATAATTGTAAAAGTAAAGCAGACTACTTTATTATGCAGATTTCACCAATAACGGGTTATTTTTAGAATGTAACTATGAATAATAAGGGACCACTGTACAACAAAAATGTATTATATATGTTTTCAGATATATAATTGGTTTTTAGCATTAGAAATACTAATGGGACTAAAGTGGGTCATGCATACTAGCAGATTAATCATCACAGAATCATAAAAAATGTTTAGTTTAGGGCAGCTTTGGAGGTCTATTTACTCTCCATTAAATCTTACATTTTGGGGGTGCTCTTAAACATAACTGGGAATCTAGTAGGCTACAGGGTTTGATCTTTGATCACTTAATGTGGTTAAGTCTTCAATTCATGCAAAGTCAAATTACCCCATGTGACTTAACTGAAATCATCCAATTACCTCTTTCGATTTACGGTTACTGTTCACTGCTATAAAGAAACAGAATGAGTTTTTTCACAACTGATTAACTAGTTACTGGCTTTAACAGATCGAACCTTTTGTGAGCAAGATCAGGAACTCAAGACAGGTTTATCAGCACCATCAGCTTTTCCTTTCCCTGAGGTCTACCATCAATGAATACCAAACACAGACATTTTATTACAATCCGGAATCCCAGAAATCTAATAGGAGGCAACAAGCGTAAATTGAACTCCAATTCTGACCAAATCAAACAGCCCACAGACTAAGTGCACACAATGAGATGTGGCTAAAGCGGTAATCGCACTCTGTCTGCACAAATAAAGGATAACAATACTTTAGATAACCCTGTTCACTGTGCACCCATCTGGGTTAGAAAAAAAGTAATGCAGTCATTGTACATTCTCTCAAGCGTGAAGTGTTGTATTATTGAAGAAAATCTTCACTTCTCCCCGCAGTATAGACAGCTTTAATCAATTTGCACTCTCCTAATAGTCCATTTTTAGCACATACGTTATTGAACACCTCAATATAGCAGACGGAGCTTGCAATGCGAGAGTATCTTTTGTAAGTGTACAGCTTTCTATTTTCAACAATTGCACAATTTAAAATGATTGTTTACCCCCAAAATAAATCAGACATAAATTTACTCGCCCTCTATTAGTTTCAAAACTATGTATTGAGTTATCAAGTCTATTGAGTTTCTTTTTTTTTTGAAGAGAAAATGAACTTATTGTGCAGATAGAAAAAGTAAACGCAATTCTTAGTGGCACCAAAATGAATGCAGTTTTATTGTATTGAATATATATTTTTACATTTCCCCTTACTATGTGAACACTATGAATTTAACTTTTAAAAAAAGCAATCGTTTCACATAAACATAACTTTTTTTTTGCTCTCCCATCTCAACCCTATTCTCAACCCTCCGATCTCAACCCTCCCCTTGCAGCCACTAGAAGCCCAATCCCAATTCTACCCCTTGTCCCAATTCTCTTTAGCTTGAAGGTGTAGGGTTAAGTGGAAAGGGCTAGATAGAAAAGACAGAAAAGTGTGGTGTTTGGAATTTACTTTTTACCGTGATTGGTTGGTGTTTTCTTGTGTTTACATAGATGAATATAACCACGGTGTAAATGCACAGTATAGTTACGAGCTATGCCACATTGTATTATTCTAATAACATGATATCGTTGCCTTCTGTGATTTTCCTGAAGATGAATAGCAAAAAAATAACACTCATATGAAGCAAGAGATCGCAATGACATATGATGATGTGTGCAGGTGTTGTAGTGGTGTCTTATTTCTTAGGGGTAAATTTTGAAGCCCTTTCGCTTCACAATCTGTTTCAAGGGCCAAAGGGAATAGGTAGAGGAAGGGGTAGGGCTAAAAAATTGATTTGGGCCTTATGCTATAGTAAGACGAAAAACTAATTTTGAGTAATAATGTTCATCAAAATAAAATGAAGTTAAAGAAAAACGGGAGGTCTAAAGTTAAAGTACTGCAATAAGACTGTCAGAAGTTTCAAAGATCTGAGATTTTATTACATATTTTTCTTCTCAGATAATAACACATAGTTTTACAATACAACTGCTAAGTAATTGCCGATGTATAGTGTTTTTAATTAGAATTAGCTAATTTAGAAGTGTTTGGATGTAACTGGTCCTTTAGCAACATTAAGCAAAATTCGATCTAAAAGTTTGTCTCCTTTTTTAATTCAATTCATTGTGATAATGTTAAAACATTGCTCCCAACTACGGGAATTGCAGGATTTTCCAACCAGGAACTGAACACAGATTAGCATGATCTTATCTTAGAAACAGGCTCAGCCATTACACCATCCGCGTTTAAGTGCGAGTAATTTCAAGCAAATGTCGAGTAAAACCAAAATAGTGTAGGCTTTTGTGTAGGCTTGTATTTTACAGTACTGTAAAATACTTAAACATGTCTCTGTCATTGTTTTCAAACTATTATTTTTGATTTACCATAGTCACAACAGTGCAAATTTCACATGTCACAACCATAACAGAGAGATGTCACACCCATAACAAAGCTTTTTCCTCATACGTGCAAAAATGTTAAATAAATGTTCTTTAGTGAGAGTAACTCTTATTTTTTTGATTAGCATTATTTCTTTAGGGTTGTGCAGTTTAATTCACTGAATTTCTACAAAGTATATTGTATACTGTAAACTTGTGACTGTTTTGCTCACATTCATTCATTTATTTTCTTGTCGGCTTAGTCCCTTCATTAATCCGGGGTCGCCACAGCGGAATTAACCACCAACTTATCCAGCAGGTTTTTATGCAGCAGATGCCCTTCCAGCCGCAACCCAACCCATCCCCCTGTACCACATGTCTTTGGACTGTGGGGGAAACCGGAGCACCCAGAGGAAACCCACGTGAACACAGGGAAAACATGCAAACTCCACACAGAAACGCCAACAGACCCAGCCGAGGCTCAAACCACAGACCTTCTTGCTGTGAGGCAACAGCACTACCTACTGCGCCACTGTGTCGCCCCTTGTGCTAAAATACCAGACTCAAGTATTTTTGCTTCTGTTTAAATAGAAGTAGAAGAAGCAAAAAATATTTAAAAATGCAAATTGACCAGAGGTCCATTCTTCGTACCTCGCTTAAAAGATTTAAGATGATTTGACAGATCCTGGATCTTTTAATCTTGATAATTGATCTCTGGCTAATTTGGTTCTTCAGACAAGTTTGCAAATGAGATAAAATTGTCTGGATGAACTGATCTGAGATCTGTATATGTTGTGAAGGACAGATCTATCGCTCCACAAAATCATGATCAGCAATACAATGATTGGCTGACGGCGCAGCAGTATAATGACATCATCTGAATAATTTTCATTTAACATTCTTCATAGGACAAAAGAAAACGGGTAAGAATTTATCACTTGAGTAAATGTTAATTTTTGTGTGAACTATCCCTTTAATAGTCATCCGAATGCAGCAGTTTTAAAGTAACACTACGTAATGCCTCTGCTATACTTGTTTGTCTTAGCACAGTAAAGTCATGCTGTACCTAAAGAGAAACCCGCAGAGAGTCAGATCGGTGTCTCATTAACGGAGATTACGGCGAGTGAAAAATGACATTGTATAACCCAGCCGTGTGGTTAAAAAGCGACGAGGGAGCAGGTCTGCGGAGGTCTCTGGTTCGCAAGAGGCTGCGCGACCACAGCTGCCGCCTCACAATGAACAGACAGTTCAAGACTCCTGCCAACAAAAATAAACCAGCACCCTCCCCACCTGTGGCAATTACTCACATTCAAACCAGCAGCGAGCAGACTGCAGGGAACATGCAGCCACAATGACACGGCTGGGGAAGGGAATTTCATTTCATTTGTCTCCCATTCATGCCATTCGCGAGTCCTTGATGCGACGTCGATGGGGTTTCTTAATGTCACTGTATTTGTTGTGCGCACCTTCAGATCAATCACTTTTAAGACCGCTTGAGCTCATTCACAAAGACGTCTACTGCTGAGACTGGGTCAAGGATGTGGATACAAACATGGTATAGGATGACGGTGATGAATGGAAATCACTTCATCAGTCTCAGAGATAAACGTTCCTGAAAAATTCAGTCGTTTGTTATTTTACAAACTGATATGAGCTTGAGAACTCTTCAGTAAACCTTTATGGACAATTAAAATGTTATACTCATTTGTTTTATTGATAAAACAATGTCATGCTAACATTCTAAAGCTTTGGGCTTTGTAAGATTATTTTTAAGAATATTGTAAAATATTTGAGCAATTTAAAATAATCTGGTTTAATTTGTATATATATTTTAAAGGGCACCTACTTTACCCATTTTTTAAAAGACAGTCTTTTATGTCTCCAGAATTTGTAGGTTTTAGCTCAAAACCCCCATTAGATGATTTAATATTACCTGGAATTTTCTGCTCTGAACACTATGTAGCTGTTTCTGTTGCTTGTGTCTTTATTGCTAGCTCTCCCCACCCACTGTTCACATGTGCCTGTCAGAGTGTGCCACAATCTCCACCTCGGCTGCATCAGATAAACAGCACAGTGACAGACATAAAGCGGATCTCACATAACATTTGTGAGAAATACTACAGTAAGAATTTCCCAATGATTACTTGATGTATTTGTTGTGGGGTTAATTCAAGCATTTCTGCAATGATGAGTCACACACAATGTCGTTACAAAGTTCACATATACACACACCCAGTGTACATGTTTAACTTTGCACTGTTTTTGCATAGCAAGTGTGACAGGCTACAGGTTAATATCTACTGCTGTACAGATAAACGTAATGTTAATGTACAAAATAAAACAGATTTAACGTCCACAAACTGGGATTGAAGCATCTTCTTTTATAACTGTACTGACATGCGGCTGTGGTGATGAGTAAAGCTGAAGTAAATCGCTGTAATTCATTAATATACACTGTTTTAAAAATGTTTTAAACTTGTAAAACTGATTCTTGATCACATTTGATGACGACCGATGATCACAGCGAGCCGAACAGATCTTTTAATCCTGGCTGCTTTGCACAGTCCTGTCTTGTTGATATGATTATACGTGTTACTACGGATATGCGTTACTACGGAGACGTATGAATTCACGACTGTTAATCAATTCGTGGGTGGGAAAACCGCACTCCTATGTCAAAAAGAGACTTATTGTCTATATCACCCTAATACACTATACCTACACACAGTTCTGTCCAAACAGCTTGCAAAATAAAATTTTCATCGTAGGTTCCCTTTAAAAGTATTTATTATTGTATAAGAGACAAAGAAAAATGTATTGTTTACATTAAGAATAACTTTATTATCACTTTTAATTATTTCAATGTAATTATTTACATAATTTAAAGTAATTTCCTAAAGTGAAACTAAAGAAAAATAAACACTGAATAAATTATATATATATATATATATATATATATATATATATATATATATATATATATATATATATATATATATATATATATATATATATATATATATATAAATAAATTAATAAAACCTAAAATTGAAACCTATATATTTCAATTGATTATAAGATGAATATTTTAGGGGAACTGACAACACCATTTTCGAAAAGAATATAAAAAGACAATTTTTTAAAGCAACACTTTTGTATTCTCATCAAAAACTACAGACAATTTTGTGAAAAAAAAGTGTTCAGTCTGTAGACATGCGTTGGTAACCGAACTAACCATAATGGTGAATTTGCCACAAACTGGCCTGACATGTATGAATACAGGATTTTGCATCAGTGCATAAAGAGAGCGTTTTGAAACCATTGTTGCCTGTTCACAAAAGTATAAAAAATTCAAAACAGGAAACATTCATTTTTTAGTTTAGTAGGTATTCTGCCATGCATATGTGCATGCTTTAAAGTTTCTACTATGCTTGCTATTTCTGAATTCCATAAAAATGCAACCCCACTTAACTGTGAAATACATCTCTTTCTTCCATACGTCAATCATAATCTCCTGTACAGAACTCAAGTGTAAAATTTGTTTCAAGTGTAAAGACTCCCAGTTACTTTTATAGTTATTGACCTTATGCTGCAATGCAGAAGTGCGCTTGTTTTTGCGCTTTTTTAAAAACTTCCGATTTAGCTGCCTATGAGAGAAATAACTAAGAATAATAAAACAGCAGAAAACGGTCAAACTACTTGCCATACAAACAAGTATGTTCATTACTATACAAAAAAAATGTATGAATATTATATAATAATATCAGATTGCAAGATAAAGCAGCATAACAAGCGCTTTTTAACGTGTAAGAATCAGTGGAAGTAAATAAGACTGGAAGTCTCGAGTCAAAAAGTTTCCAATGGATGCGCCCACTTGTACATGAAAAATAAGGTCAATAGGCATGAAGCTAGTTTGACAAAGCAAGAAACATTAGAATCTTTTATTCCATTGCTCATCCTACCTGTTTCCATTTTGTGCATGCAGCTGGAGCATCCTGCGTTGTATGAACAGCCCCTGCTAGTGATGGGTTGCGTGGGCCTGTAGGCATAGCTGCTGAGCCTGCAGGCTTCACCATAGCAGGTGCCCACAGAGTTACAGTACGCCGGATGAGGGATCCCTGTAGGATGGGACACCGTAGAGGGCAGCAGTTTGGGTCTCTGGACTCCGCTAGAGCACATCTTCAGCGGGGGTACAGACGAGGGTGGGTGGCTTCCTTGGTTTGAGCTTACTGGAAGCGATGGAGTCCCATGATGAGCAATGTGGACGTAATAACCAGGGTAACAGGGATACGGATGGGCACCGATGGGCATCGCTGAATGCGTCAGAGTGTGTGGAGAAGGAAGAAATCCCTTCAGAGAATGTTCATCCGTTTCCGGGAAGGGTTTTTGGCCAAGGAACAGGGCTAGTCTATGGCAGTACTCCACTGATCTCTCTTGGGAACAGCAGTAATATGATTTCACATCAGTCTCCGTTTTCTCTTCTTTCACAGGCTTCAGGGGAAAGCCGAGCATGGATCTGCACTGATATCCTGGGCTAATAAAGCCATGGCTTCCTGTGCTCCCATCCCATAATGCCTCATTGTGTAGAGCATGCTTCTCACAGAAGCTGCAGCACTGCTGCGACACCTTTAACGTAGACTGACAGGCCAAGTTGTGCTGCTGTTTACGCGACTTAGACAGTAGCTGCTTCCCTCGCACACCGCCAGCGCTCGGTTTGCCTTCTGTTTTACCCCTGCGCTTGCCTGCCGAGGATGTGCTGGTCAGCTTGAGCAGGGCTGCTGCATTTAAACCAGCCAGACGCTTTGGAGCAGGACTGTTTAGAGTCTGAAGATCAATAGTGTCGCTTTCTGTCTTTGCTTTTTTGGGATTCCGGTTTTGTTCGGTCTCTCCGGTACATCCTCGTTTTCTGTTGTCTTGGCTTTTTCTGGGACAATCATTATCTTTAGCAGTGTCTTTAGAGAGAGAGGGGTCTCCTTTTGTCTGTTGCTGCTTCTTTGAGGGTTTTGATGTCTGCTGGGGGTCTACTCTGTCCAAGAGTAGACTGTTAACGGCTTCTGCATTCAGAGAGGCCAGCCGTCTCTGGCGAGGTTCAAGGATGAATTCTGTGTATAAGGCAGATTTATCAGGTTTCACTTTGCTTTTTGGTTCAGCCGCTTTGCAAGACTTACAGGCTTTCTTGCGACACTTGCAGATTTTTGACTTCCCCTGCATTTCCTTCACCTGGGCCTTCATGCCATTCCTACACGTTTCACTCTCGTCCAAGCGCGTCAGTACAACACAGCAGTTTAGTGCACTCACTTCACCCAATCCATGCCGTCCCCTGAGGGGGTACAGCTTCCGGTCTCTCTCAGCGGACTTTCCTTTTACCTCCTTAGCTTTTCCTCTTTGGGTTGAACATCTTTTAGCCTTCTTTTCTGGCCAAGTTCTGTCCATAGTTATCCGGCAGTTGACCTGGTCTGCAGATTCACTCTTATATCCACACAAAGAGTTCCTCTGCCGTGCATGGGTCATCACACTCTGCCATGCAAAACCTATAAAAGAAAAATCAAGACAATTTGTAATTAAGAAGCTGTAGATACTATGATTAAATAAGTGGTGTGTGTAGATGAGCCATTAAGATTTTCTTAACCTTTACTAATTAATATTAATGCAACCGACTATGTGAACTAATGCTGAAAAATCAGCACCTTAATCAGGTCGCAGGTCTGGCAAGAGTTTAGAGAATTTTAATTGTGCAGGGACAAACATGGCTACTAAACCGAGTAGGTGCAATAAACACTTTTTAATGAGCATATGTTGTTCTGGCCGTTTCTAAGTACAATCTTTCAAATTGAAAATGTTTTATCTTAGCTGGCTAGTATTGTAACTAAATCATTCCCTTAGAAAACACTGGCATCACAGGCTCAAGAACTGATTACATTCATCTCTAATAGACCTGGAACACCGCCATAATTACCCTGTGTCCATTATTCAAATGAATGATGATGTAATTGCTAAAACATACACAGGGAGACCACAAAACATAATATTATGACGCTGTGTGTTAGTATGATTGATGTGATCGCACCATCATGTCTGAAATGTTCAGTATCACCCACATGAAAATGAACAAACTTTCAAAGCAAGTTGTATTGCTTCTTTATTCAGTAAATTTTAGGAAACTAACATGCCCTTTTCCCTGTATAATGACTGAAATTTAACAGCTTTTAGATGAGTAGGTAATTATAACGACAGGATTTTCATTTATGTAAAATAAACCTGTACGTTGAACAGAGGCACTTGATTAAAATTACACAGTGAGAGGCTAGGGTGCTGCTAAAGGTTCTCTTGAAGGAGTAGTTTGATTCAAAATGATAATTTGAAAGCCATTTATTTTCCCTCAAGCAATTCCAAACTTATTTTTTTCCGGTGAACACAATACAAGATATTTTGTTCCTCGCCACGTTCACCACTGGCTTGCTCGTTTGGGACTTGTGGAGTTGCCCATTGATGGATTTTCTCTTTAGTTTTTGGACATTCAGCAGTAAAAATCCACACTGAACTGAACTAAACTGAACTTTAACTCTGAATACTCGACTGACACAGTTGCAACATACCACAACTTCAATGTTAGGCCTGGTTTATACTCGACGCGTACGCTAGTTTAATCGAGTGCGACCAGCGAATATGGCGTCATCGCTGTGTTAGTGGAAGTTCACTTTAGGTGTGCACAACATGATTTCGGCAGGCGGAGCGCATGTTTTTTTTTGGAGACTCGAGCGAACAGTTCACAAGGTGCCCCTTTTGATTTAAGTTGAATATGAAACACTTTGAAGAGATTTTGTATGAAACCGGTACAACTGTACAGACATGTTTATGATCCGTCCATGCGTGATCACTGGGATAATCAGAAGACCAATAATTCCAGGCTAAAATTTTAAACCGTAGTGGGAAAGGAAGAAAGATTTTGTTAAAAGTTTAGAAAAATCTGAAGGATAAGTTTGTTAAAACCAAAAAGAGAGGTCATGACAAATGTGGAGACCCTTTCCACCATTCACAGGTTTTACACTGATGTATATTACAATTTTGAATTTAAAACTATTTAATAGCTACAAAAATAAAATGAATTCACAAATTATTTCTTTAATAACTGTAAAAGAATATTTAAACAGTTTACAATATGCTAACGCCTTGTTTTTCTAGGCTTTTTAACTTTAAAACGTGCCCGAGATACGAGCAAAAGCAAGTGATGCATAATGTTTGAATTTAAAAAATCTTAAATGGTTATTAAAATCTTTATAAATGACTAAAATAATTTAGAAAAATAATTAGTTTAAATATCTTGAATGAAATTAATGATATGATGTGGTTCTTGAATCGTCCTACTTCTCTGTTTATCCGTCTGATTTTACAGTAAGTTTCTTTTGATCGCCCCCTGTAGTTTTAAAGAATATCACAAAGGCGAAAGTATAAATCAGGCTTTAAGATGCTGTGACACAATCTACATTTTAAAAGCGCTATATGAATAAACATGAATTTAATTAAATATTTTGAAGAATCAGAAACAGGTAGCCATCAACAACCACTGGATTTCAACAGCTATCAGATTCCATCATTTCACAAAATATGTTATCTTGTGCTGAACAGCAACAACAGATGAGGAACAAGTGGAGGGCGAGTAAAAGATAAATAATTATAAAGAACAGAATTTAATGAGGAAGTATTAATGAGGCGTTAATGCAAGTATCCAGCATTAGGGGTGTAATGGATCACTGTTGATCCGTGATCTGTACAGATCACAACCCACAGTTCAAAACACATGTGAACCGCAAAAAACCTTTTCCAACTTGTCGGTTAATCCAACATTTAAAACAACTGCAGAGAGATCGCCTCCCGCGTCACTCAAATCACATGTATGAATGCATTTAGGCTTCCCTGTAAAATATAATGATGACGGAAAACGTTGTAGTGGTACCTAAATGTTTTCTTGATTTATTAATTAAAGGTGTTTTTGTCACTGTTTGTTTAGCCTGCGTTAATGCTTTCAGCTGCACAATTAAACATTAAAAGGTTATGCGGATTTGAATTGAGATCACAATATGAATGATAAAGATTTGCATATGCTTATTAATCCTTCGAAGCGCTGCATTCAAATCTGTGTTTGATCAAGAAATATTCAACTTTTACACTTTTTTTAGCTGGTTACAAACAATTTAATAAAACAGAAATACTGGAAGAACAGTAATGGGATAATAGCTCAGATATAAACACTGATGTATATGGTAAAGATTAAAATTACTGTTTAATAGAACTCTACGCTGGTAAATGTTGTTGTAATTACATTGTGTAACCAATGGGTGGCAAACAACCATCCAAAATTATGTAACTGAATAGGTTTTCAAACATGATACACCTAAAATGAAACAAGTTTTATGTGTGAATTGTTGAATCATTAATTAAAAACAAATATATGCTGTACAAGATGTTAAAATTTCTATATTTAGCATTTTCAGCAACTAGCAAATAAGGATGCTCTAATCAATCGGCTTGAGATCAGTATCGGCCGATAATCACATTTTATAACTCGATCAGTACTCGCCAATCTGGACGATCTCATGAACCGACAACAGGAGTTTTGAATTAGATAAAAAAAACTGAAATCATGGAAATGAGGTTGAATTAGCAAGAGATTGGAATGGCCTTGCATGTATTAAGGCATTTTTACATATAATATGTTTTTGGCTATTTTATCCATTACTTTTTGTAAAGCTGCTTCTGACCATGACATGTCCTCACTAAAAGGTTATAAGTGACACGTTTAAGGGATTATATGGAACATCCTTCATTTATTCTTCTAGGTATGGTGAGATCTCCACTCAAGTGTCATACTTAGAGGGAAAATGTGCTTCATGTATTATAAAGCTTGAAGCATCAGAATCAATACCCAGTATCGGCTGATCACCATGACAAGAAATGGGTATCGGTTGCAAAATTCCTCATCGGTGCATCCTTAGTAGCAAAGATCATTTTTCATATTAAATATTTTGCTTTTTTATCCAGCTGATTCTTTCTTGATTTTTATTAAAAAGACAGGATCTAAGTTATGTTTGTTAAAAACCAATGGTTTTTGCAGTAATATTTTTGGTATAAATGGAAAGCAATTGACATTAGTCTCCTCCCTTTTTGGCGGATCCAAAAAAATGGTCCAATCTGTGACTTAAAAACCATATTGTAAACCAAACAGTGAGATTTGTGATCCGTTACAACACAACCTCACATGATAAATAATTCTGATGACATTCTAAAGATGTACGACATGCTTCCCCAAGAGCTATTGATTAACTGAAAGGCAAGTCAGGGGTCAAACACACACACACAGAGTCATACGACAGTAATTGGGCTTCAAAGGAAACTTAACACTACCCGACACGAAAACACTAACTGCTCTGACCTATTGACAAGTTCCTCTTTCTTTAAAAGGAACAGAAGTCCTTCAGGCTTTCCAGCTCTGAAGTTTGACCTAGTAGCTATTATTCGGCAAAGACAACTTTTAATGTCTGATGGATAGCTCTGATTCTGTGCTCTATGTTCTGTATTATTATCTCTGTGGAAAAAAAAGGGTCTGAAAAAAGTATGAATGCTACAGGCTTGCTTGGATTGTGTGAATGGATTCATTTATTCATGTGCTCGGTTATTAGGTTTGACAGCTGCTGTATTTGAAACTCCATCTGTCAAATAAAAGAGGTCATCATAAGCATCAGTCAACCTTAGACACACGCGGCGCTCTCCTTTACAACGCACAGAGCAAGTTTAGCACCCGTGAAAGAAACACTTTTATGAACATTCCCAAAACTAAACTCCAAAATTTGGACATAAAAAAAGCATCCTCTGTAATTGACAACTGTAGCTTTCTCTCATTTCGGAAACGGTCCACTTCATCTCTCCTACTGCGCTCTATACCATTTAAAATCATTCAGCCATGCCAGATAAAGAAGGGAATCATTCTGTGGTTCAACTAACCGCAAAAAATGACTATTTTAAAGTGTTTAGCCAAACAGATTGACCTTATACTGAAAGTACAATTTACCAACTTTTAAAGTTCAGTATAACGTGTCATTATGCATGGATTGTTGACATGACAAAAATAGTTATAATATATATTGACATAATTTAAAATGCAGTAAATGATTAAACATGTCATGTCTCCCATGGATCTTGTTATAAAAAATGCTGTTAATAAATGTTTTTTTTACATTTCATGCATATCAATAGATTACAGCACTTAAATGAATAGATGAAAAACTATAATTAATAAATACCCCAGGCCTATTTTTTATTACATGATCTATTTTAGTAAATGGTGACCATGTGTTTTATCAATACATTCTTAAAAACATGATACTTGATGCATTTTGTCACTAAAAACCACCTTCTCTGATCATTTTATATTACCATTTGCACAGAAAACGTTAATAGTTGAAGGACCCCATTCAAGAGCATGTGTCTGAATCCCCCTGTGAAGTCCATGATATGCATCTTTTCAGTTTTTGTCTCAGAATTTTCCATATATTTAACAGGGCTAGGCGATTAAGCCTAAAATCAAAATAAATGTTTACTTTTTTTGGTCCTCAAAGTTCTCTGACCAGTTTTGTACAGTAAATATGCTCACATATTACAAGTCAGTGATTTTTGAATGAAGAGTGCATTACTTGATTTTTAAATAATTTAAGGAAACACACACCATCTACTATCAATTCTTGAACATCAACGTTGAACAACAGAAATTAAAACACACACTGCCTAAAACCAAGTCACTTTTCTTATATAAAAAAGTGAAAATGAGAAACTTCCACTTTTGTAAACAAAATTAATTATTTTCAATGTTTTTTCATATTAAAAAGTAGAAAACAACCAGCATCTCTTCTAAGTAAAATAGCTTTTGTATATCCTGTAAATAATATTTTAAACTTTCTTGCATCTTCCATAAACAAATATTTTAGTGTAAATAATAACTTTAATGTAATAGATAATTAATAAGCTTCCAATCATCGTCAGTGAAGTGCAAAGTAAGGTTCAAGAATGGGTTAATCGTCCGATCAGAGATCAGATATGGCTGTAAAAGTATAAATCAGCCACAGCCTTTAACAGTGACACATGACACATAGGGAAAGTAATAGATAAAAATCATCCTGGAAAATTAAGATCGATTATAGGTTCAGAATGTCCACTTTGATTAATCGCCCAGCCCAAGTATTGAACTTTTTTGGAACTACAATAAAATTAAGCTTTTATGTCCTTTGGTGTGACACCACTTTTTACTAAAAACGTCCAACGAGTCATAAAGAAAAAATTATATATTGACATTTTCAAGTAAAATAAATGGCACATCATGAAAATAAGTCGCTCTCACACTATTTTACTCTATTAATAAAAGTTGATTTTCTTAATTTAAGTATTGAAGATACATTCATTCATTCTCCTTCGGCTTAAGTCCCTTAATTCCTTAAGGGTCGTCACAGCAGAATTAACCGCCAACTTATCCAGCATATGTTTTACACAACAGATGCCCTTCCAGCCGCAACCCAGCACTGGGAAACATCCATACACACTCAATCACACACATACACTATGGCCAATTTAGCTCGTTCAATTCACCTATAGCGCATGTCTTTGGACTGCCGAGGAAACCGGAGCACCCGGAGGACACCCTCGTGAACACGGGAGAACATGCAAACTTCACACAGGCTTGAACCAGTGACCTTTTTCGATGAAGCGACTGTGCTAAACACTGACCCACCATGAGATACAGTTCAGGAAAAAAAAAAGAAAAAAAATCTGTGAAAGAATTGATCATTAGTTAGTCATATTTTCCCAAACATCAGACTTTATAAATATCAAACTACATAAATATATGTGGTGTGTATTTAAAATGAAAATAACATTAAACGGTGTTTGCTATTTGTCGACAACTACCTATATTTTACTTATGATTTCTCAGTGGCATAATTTCTACTGAGCACAGGGAGGAAATGCCCACTTTTCAAAATCCTGTTTGTGTTCCTCACACTCTTAAATTCATTTGTTATGATTTTTATACACAAGCAAATCATCGCCACGGAGATGCAGGATGGGGCAGGACACAGAGAATCTGCCTTTGTAGAAAAGAGTCTACGCTCTAAAAATAGCTCACCGAAAATTCTAACAAGCAGGTAACGCGGTTGCAGCACAGTCAGCGATGAAACACCAGAAGCAGCAACAGATGACTTTAATGTCATCATGGATGAAAAGAAAGAAAGGAGATGCGAGTTGGCTGATTGAGTCTATTAGCTCAGGTCAGGAAAATCAGATTTTCTGTCAGACAGAATCTGTGATTTATTTAACATTTTCATGCGCAGAAGTTAGAATAATAGTTTGTTTAACAGTGGAAGTTGTGCCTCAATGCATTTAAATGTCATTCACAAAAACAAAAGAATTAAGGGATATTTCACAAAAGTTTTTATTTTTTATTTTGTCATCATTTACTCACTCTTTACTTGTTTAAAACCTGTTTGACTTTCTTCTGTTAAACACACATGAAGATATTCTGAAGAAACCACTGACTTCCACAGTAATTACTTTTTTCCTTCACCGTAAGTCAATGGTAGCAGGTTAACAGCATTCTACAAAACATCTTATTTTGCATTTAACAGAATAAAAAACTGAAAAGGGTTTGGAACCACTTGAGAGTGAGTAAATGGTGAGTAAATATTTAGTTTTGGATGCCTATCCATTGAATGACAAACATTTTTGACCTTTTGAAATGATTACTGTTGACTGGCTTTTATTAAACAATTAAGAAAAAACATATTCTTCTTGTACATAATTTATAGTCGACTATTACACTTGGCAGAATTTATCATTATAATCAATGTCATTATTTCCAGTATTATATTGTCCCCTAAAACAAGTTTCTCCATTTTGCGTCACGCTACTTCCCAAACCAAAGTTATACACTTGGGATTACTGTAATTGAAACCTTCCTAATGTACAGTAAGTTTTGTTATTGTAATGACTAATATTTTTTCAAGAGATTTAATGAAAGTTTGCAAAATGTAGGCAACTTTTTTTCCTGTTGAACATTAAAGGAGATTTTACATAGAAACTAAAATGCATGAACTACATGAATGACTCCTGATACATTAAGATCTTGAAAGGCGAAATAATCCAAAACTAAACACTTACAACATGATTAACTTTAATCCACAGCCTCAGCAAACTGCGCTGAGCAGTTTTTACGAGTGAGTTGCATAATGATGTATACATAAGCGCAAACTCACATGTGATGCAGTGTTTACAACAGCGAGGAAGAACACTTGTGCTGTATTGCTCATTTTAACAGTCCTTGCTTTTGATTATCCTTGATGATGCAGTAAAACAGTAAAAAAAAACAAAAAAACAGAGTCAGTATTATTTTCTTGCATGGACCTTAAGACTTCAGTCATCAGGAGCCACAGAATTTGATTTTGATAGGCCAGTATATGGTTTTGTTTAGTTTTCTACTTTAGAGTACCAGCAGCCATTGATAGGCATTCCAGGTATCACCAAGGACCACAGTTTCATATAACGAAAAAAAATCTCTAAGCTGAAGAGAAAAAGTCATCTATATTGTGTGGTCTCAGGGTGAATAAACATACAGCAATCTTTGAATTTTTTTTGAAAAAATTACATCTTGCATTTCTAAAATTTCACAAAATCAACATTAACCTGATTAAAAACTTAACACATAAAAGAAAAACTGTAAGCTTTTAAATCCATTCTACTTGCTTCACAGCAATTACAGCAATTCAATCTCACGGTGTGTGTTCACCAATGTCAAAAGCTTTAAATAAACATCCGAAGGACCACTAAAATCTAAATCAACAGTCTGTAATTCTGCGAATGTCACAAGTTATTGATCTGGACGGATGTGGGGCTCATAAAATAATAGACTAACTGCTGGTCACGTCCAATTGACTGACACAAAACAAACTCCCCAGTCCAAGGTAGCTGGACGATGAATTGTTGGCACTATGCTGTGGAAAATTAGAGGTTCCCTTTCTAGTTTCAGGAGTGGGTGAAGGGAAATGGACCGCTGCCCATAATTTACCAGCATTCCGGGTGTTTTTTTTCGGGTTGAGGTATCAGCCCATGACTTTCTGGCAAATAACCGGATAGCCATCTGGCATGTCGGGTAAAACGAAAACGTTAAAGAGAAAAACGCGCATAGTCTGCGTTTCAATAGGCGCTTTAAACGTGATATCTGACGCGAAGACCAAAGTTGTTGTTGTTCCCTTCGTGTAATCTGAAATTCAGCCACTGACTGTGCGCGAAAAGCTGTTGTATTTCCTCCTACACTGCAGATATGGAGAACGGGAAGGTGTGGATAGAAACCAGAAAGAAGGAAACATCTCAGTGAAATGTACAGCGCGATTAAAGTAATCCTGGATAAAGGCAGCGAGCGCGTGCTGGAGGTGTATGATGATGAGAGGAGCTCGCGCGGCTCATAGGGCGTATCACACACACATAACACACATACACACACACACTAAAAAAAACAACGTTGTTCGTCTCTCATCCCACGGTTTCATCCACCGCATACCTCATAACTGCGAAACCGAACCACCACGGCCAACTCGAACCCGAGCTATCACCGCCAGTGCTGAAATCGACACTAAACGGCCAACCGTGAGAATCAAACGCCGAAGCGGAAAGCGCTCGATCGGTCCCTGGCGAAATTTCCGAGCTCCGCGGCGGTATCCTGAGCACGACGGAAGAACAGTTTCTCAAGTCGAACTCAAAAAAGCATCTCTCGAACCGAATTCATAGCGAAAAATGATCGCGGATCATGTCATGTTTCGGGCTGTTTCCCCAGCGGAGAGCGAGCGCGAGAGAAAAGCGCATAACCAAGATAAAACAGATTAGTAATCCTTCATTTACCTCGTCATCCACTCACTCCGCCGTATTCCCGATCAAATAATCACATTCCGCGAGCGACAAGGGTCCAGTTGTCGGGCTATTACAATAATATCGATGTTCAACAGTGAAATGAAACGAGGGGAGCACACACAGCTGACAAGACACGTTTAATCGGTGACCTACTTCCGAAGTAGCGTGCAGCTCCAGATAATATTCATGCGCTGCATTCGTGAAAGCCGCCGCTGCGCTGGGACGAGCTCTCGTTAGCATCACTCAGGTAGTTGAGGGATGAAAAATACCCACAACAACAGAATCCCCCCAAAAAATGAGGAGGTTTAGACCCCACCGCTCCGGAAAACTCTCTGTTGGTCAGTGCTTGATCTCATGCAGCGAGCAAGTGCCTTGGATCAACAGCTATTACATAATGGACTGCCTTGGACTATCTCATCATCAGCAATAGCCTACTCAGAAACTAGATAATGGAATAATTTCCAAAGGGGAAAAAGTTCGACCGAGGTTATCAGAGCTGTCTAGGCACGATTTATCGTTTAAATGATTATATCTGCTCAGGTGTAGAAATACTGAAGCTTTTGCTCCAATAATCCTTCCAGGAACAAGCCTTAGTTTCTTAAGTCAAATCTAATTCAGACAGGCTGGTTTTTGACCTTTCTCATTACAGAATGCTTGTCAAGCTTAGCTTCTTGCCCTTTTTAATGTACAATGTGTGTGAAACCTCAGGCTAATATAAACACATTCATAAATTGCACTGCAAAAGATCTGCCACCATGTAATCCTATTTTAGGGGTTTAAAACTGAATAATAATTCAGTGTAAATATAAATACTACAGGGAAATATAAAAGAATCCTCACTGATATTTGTCGAGGGGTAAAACACACCCAACTGAGTCTATTATATTTGTATATAATGGTTAATAGACAGTTATATGCATTCAATTCACGAAAATGTTGTTCACAAAAAATAACAATAAAACAATATAGACCATTTTGAGGGATGTAAGCAAAAACAATGGTCACAACGTATTTACTGTTTTACATTTTTTATTTCTTTCAAGAGTTCACACTTAGCTGATGATTGATTATAAAGCTTGTTTGGCATGCTGTCACGGGAGAGAGCCCTGAGCTCATAAGATCCTTGAGACCGGGGATCTCTCCCATTTGCAAGGAGAGAGGGGAGTTTAAGTAGATCTCGAGGACTCCCCTGCTGTAGTCGCTAATGAACAGATAGTGATTGCTCTTAAGAGATAACTAGAAGCATGTCTATGGTGCAGATTTGGATTAGTCAATTAACTTAAGTTGTATGTTAGGACTAGAACCAATGACATTCTTGCTGTGAGGCAACAGTACTAACCACTGGGCCACCGTGCCACCCATCTGAAAGCAGAAGGAGGTAGAATTAACTTAAGTTGTATGTTTTTGGACGATGGGAGAAAACTGGGGGTGAAACCCATGTGAGTACGGAGAACATGTAAACTCTGCACAGAAACGTTGGCTGGCTTAGTAAGGACTAGAACCAATGACATTTTTGCTGTGAGGCAACAGTACTAACCACTGGGCCACCGTGCCACTCATCTAGGAAAGGAGAAGGAGGTGGAAGGGGGGTTCTTCAAAACGAATATGGTCGTTTTGTGAAACTTAGTGTATTTATAGTGGCTTAGGAATCATCTGATTGGTGAATCATAAATTGAATAATGCGGGACCGGCTGCAAGCAACCATAAGCACGTGATCCTCTTGAAATCAGTTTATAAATAAACTTCACTTGTCTTTCGAGAATGTAAAAAGAGCCACATATTGATAAATGATGTTATGAGAGCTGTTTTAACATTAAGGTTTGATTGAGTTTGATAACAAGCAGGAAATGTTCATGGGCCATTGACATGACCACATTGAAATGGTCTACAGTGAGATTATTTTCTGATATCATTCTGCCAGAAATTAATCCATCATATACATTTTTCACAGTGTATTTTGGTCTTCTAGTGCATTATTTTACAGCTACAAATGGATTTCATTTTGAGACAATTATGCTGCTACAGTGTTCTTTTGAAGCAACAATAATGATAAAAAACACAATATGTTCAATAAAGTTACACTTTTGTTTAAAACAAATTGTTGCAAACTTACAGAAACTAAAACAGTATTTTAGTTTTCTGACACAAAATTGCCTATCTTTTTACTTGATTTAGTATTCCTTAAAATTTATATTTAAAGAAACAAACTAACAAAAATGTTTATACACTTTACATTCACACTGTGTAAATATTTAACTTTGTGTTGTTTTTTATTCACAGCTGATTTACTGCATTGCAATGGGTTGTTTATAGGGAAAAGGGAAATTTCAGTAGGGGGAGAGCAGGGATGAAAGAACCATATTTCATAAAAAAACAAATTAACAGATAATGTTTGTAACAGAAATATATTTTTGCTGTGGTTACTAACTCACAAGAGGGGGTCTGTCACAGTCAGGTGTTATTTTGTATTCATGTAGAACAACTCTATATGCAGAAGGGTTTTTAATTTTTCAGTAACCTGGGTCAAACTGTTTGCTGTTACAAAATTGGCATGTTTAAGGTCTGTTTTCTTTAAAAAACAACAATCTTTACTGCCTGATTGATATACAATAAGTGGGTCTCGGGTTGTACAAGAAGCACTGCATTAAATTACATTTTAACATGTCTTTAAAATATGGACATTTATTTTACCCCATATTTGCAATGGTGTTTCTGCGCTCTTATTAAGCTTAAACAAATAAATGAATGCTGAAGTCTATTTAACTGATTTTTAATTACATAGCAACATCAATGCTGTAAACAATATATAAATAAAATAAAAAAAAGTCAATTTTATCATTCACAGGAAGTATATCGGGATATATATGGGAAATACCCTATATAACTTCACTTTAAACAAAAGTTGCACATTGTTACTTTTAAGCAAGGACAAAAGTAACACACAGGTGAGTCAAAAGTAAGAATAATATTTGCTAGATTTACTGACTTATTCTTGTGTATTTTAAATATATCTGACTATGACCTTGTTTATTAAATATATTTTGTCCTTTAATTTTTCAAAAAATATTAAACTGGATTTTCATTTAAAATTTCAGCGCCATCAAATGTTTCAGAAGCAATCCAACATTGCAAAATGTTGACATTTTCTACAATTTTAGAATATTTTTTATTAATACTGGCAAAATTAATTCATTTAATTAAACATCTGAAGTAAACACAACTTGTAATACAGAAAAAAAGGACAGCTACAATAATTTACTTTTTGTACTTAAAAACTAAAATTCGGAGCTAACAAATACACAGTCCCAAAATCAGGTGATATTTGGCAGCTCCATCAAGGGTTGCATGCTGAATGTGCTGCCTATAAAGCACATGTTGACAGAGCTCAGAGAAAACCACTTTGTTACTTTTGTCCCACGTTACATACGTTCCGCTCTCCCCTACACTTAACAGAAAAAGAAGTGGTAATGTACTTCCAGATCATTAACCATTATCTATACATTAAGATTTCGAACAGTGTTCTACTGAAGGAGAACTGTTCAACTGAGGCATGGTGTAGCCTAAATATCTTCATACAGTGATGATTTGGTGTGCATTTGCTTTGTCTTAAAAGAAAACAATCAATTAATTGGTAGAGAGATAAGAGATATAGATGAATAATATAAAATCCAGCCGTTTTATATGAAGGCGTAAATCACTGGGAAAGTATTAAGCTTTAAAGCGGCAGCCAAACTCTAAACTAGTTTTGATAACTGAAACAAAAGGATGACAATGTTAATGCTTGAAAAAAAACCTAACTAAGTCTGTGGTGAAGATATGGCATCTGAGAGAAATGGCCAATAATAAATAGCCACATATTCTAAATGCAGTTAAAAATACACTTACACTGTGTCCTAACAATACGTGACACAACAAGATTCCAGCAACAAGCAATTTGTCTGTCTGCACCAAAACATTTAAGGTCTGCATGAATCAGTAGCTGCGGCCATTTTTTAAATCATATTGTGATGCAGTTCCTAGAGAAACAAATATTGTTTGAGAAAACAGTGGCAGTGGCTTGTTTTTATCTACTGTGAGCTGATTTGATGTAGTAAATTATGCATTTCATTCCTAAAGAATGGGAAAAAGTTTTGAGAAAGCTATTACAACCTAACAGACACCTCCTTCTCACCATTTCTTGTTTGTCTTCATTGCTCTGTCAAAATTGACAGTTGGAGGGGCGTGGTTAAGTATGTTAACCACATCCAATACCTCGGACAGCCCTAATCTAAGAATTGAACTAAAAACAAACAGGAAGTGCACTTTCAGATTTCAATTAAAGATTAGAAGGGCAAACATTTTTTTTCTAATCATGACATGCACAAATGAATTGTTCACCACAAAACTAGCAACGTTAGTTTTGATTTCATGTGTACTTTAAAATTTGCATCACCTGTAAGTTTCTGAGACTTATTTTATTATGTTGATGTACTTCCAACTGAAATGAGATATTGAGTAGGGGCTGGACTTTCTTTTGTGCAGTATTCCATCATAGCAATTAGCAAACTTCAAGATAAGAGAGGGTATTAATATGCAGTTCCGGTGGAATTTCTAAGGTTGACGTCAATAGAAGGACCTCCACTCCAAACATGGAATGGTCAGAGGTTTTTTTTATTGAAGATTACCACTAAAATCTAGGGCTGCACGAATCTGGCTAAAATGAGAATCGCAATTCTCTCATGACTCTTTAGATGTATAATAAAGTTTAATATTAGTAAGCTAGCTTTATTGTTATTTCTCAAATATATATGGTAAAACAATAAGAATAATATTAGGCCGTTGTATAGGTCTACTGTTGGTTAAAATGCTAAATCTTGTATAGACATGAGAAATTTGTCCTAGTAGTAAACGCACAGTAAAGTGATGACATCAGAATATAACTATTCATAATTCTAAAGTTGAATTATTATGTTTGAGACATATGCTTGCAATCTGTCTGAACATTATTCGTAGAGATGCTGGATTGAGATCGTGTGGAGCACATGTGTCAAAACCAGTTACTAGAGGGCCAACCCGAACTTTAAACACACCTGATCAAACTAGTCAAGTGCTTTAAGCTTGTTTGATACCTACAGATAGCTGTTGAAGCAGTGCTGGAACTGGACTACAGCCCTCCAATAATTGAGTTTGACACCACTGGTGTGAAGAGTCGAATCAAGATCCCAATCATTTTTTTATAGCAATCAATTGTAAAGCCATACTACTAATACATTTTTTCAGTGGATTAACTTGCACAGATTAATTATTCACCCTACACATAACAACGTAAGCTAACAAAATAAACAGTGTAAATTTAGATTTCAAGCGCACTTTAAATATCAGCCACTGCACTCCCAATGAAACAGTAAAAGCTTTTAATCTAATTAATACATAATAAATCTATTAAACATTATTAATGAGTGACTGATGTTGTTGATTTGCAATGAGTCACAGTTCTGACTTTCATTTTCAAACCGTCTGCTAACGGCTAATGGTAATCTGCTACTGCTTTCAGTAGTTCAGCAATAAATGTCACTGGCTCAAATGTAAAATGGCATTTAAACTTGCATAGACAGCATTTAACACTGAATAGAGCACATATTCTGTACCTGAGGAGATCATAGTCTGAGTATTATATGCTGTTGTTCTGCTGCAAGGTCGTGGAAATTGAAATGGTTTCTAAAATAGTAATTTTGTGCGTCACCATCGCTGATGATTAAGACACAAAAATAGTTGCGGAACCGGATCGTGTTTTGTTATGACAATGTGTTAAGTGAATAAAGCGACAGAGCTTGAGCTCTCTATAATGAGCACGTTCAATAACAGATGATAAAACCTCTACAGACATAACAGATAAAAACATCAAGGCTAATCTGAAAAATGTCAACAATACTCAAAAAGCTTCATTATTTCTGTGTATTTATACTATTTTATACCAAGTAGGATAAAAAAGAAGGAATTTGATTTCTTCGATCAAATAGACAAGCACTTGAAAAAAAGACAGCTTGAGGCCAGATCTGCACACATACAATCAAACATTAACTAGGATATTATTATGAAAGATTCCTCCTCCGAGGCGTCAACGTCTCAGATAAGAGAGTAAAGATGTTTAATGAACTGTCCCTAAAATGTTGATTATGCCGTTTTAATCAGGCAGTCTATAAAACACACACTGCATGTGTCAGGATGGCAAACATGGCCTCAGCTCTGACATAAATCTTAGCAATAAAGTGGGTGGAAATATAAGACCCTTCTATCAAGCATCAGAGTCCATTAGTAAGCTTTAGAAAAGGAGACAAGGGTTTTCTGTTTTATGAACCGGTCATGATAAAAGCAGCACAAATGTCTTTGCCATTTCAGATTTCCATCGAGAAAACAGCAACTTAAAACAAATGAACAGAGGTAAGGAATAACACCACAAGCGAAGCTTCTGTTACACTGACACAACCTGGTATCATAAACCTCAAAGTAAAGCTGTTTTTCACGCAGATCGGCCTTCAGCGTGGCCTTCTCCTGAACACGATTATCTCATGCTACTTGAAATGCGTTTTCATGCTGATTTAATGAGAAAACGAAACATTTGAAATGGGCTACTTAACTCACATAATTCAGCCTCATTTAACAGATGCTCACTGCCTTTGATAGATCAGATGGTAAAGCAGAGGACTGCGATTAAAGCTTGGTCGCCCATATGTCACTGATACCAACAGGAGAGAAATTCCTCCAAGGAGATCAATAAAGTTCTGCCTGTTAGTGTAGAAAATATATGAAAACCAAATTAAAACATTCATTTCAATAAAAAGTAAAACATTTTTTTTTTTTTTGTAAATGAAAGTTTTTTTTTTGTCTCTGCAACTCTTACATGGTCATCCATTGAAGCTAAGCAGAGCTCCGCCCGGTCAGTACCTGGATGGGAGATAACATGGTAAAGCTAGGTTACTGCTGGAAGTGGTTAGTGAGATCAGCAGGGGGCGCTCAACTTGTGGTCTCTGTGGGTCCTAACGCCACAGTAGAAGGGGACTCTATACTGCTCAGTGAGTGCAGTCTTTCGGATATGACGTTAAGCCAAAGTCCTGACTCTCTGTGGGAGTTAAAAATCCAATGATGTCTTTTGAAAAAGAGTAGGGGTTTAACTGGCCTCTGTCCATCATGGCCTCCAAACCATCCTCATACCATAACTGTGTATAAAGAATGTGTACAAGAAGTACAACTTCTTATGGAAAACCTCCAATACTCTGAAAAAAAAATAACGTTGTTGCCAGCAACAGTTCCATGAAGAAACATTTTCACTCACAGAACTTTCTATTCCATTCTTTATAATCAATAAAGGTTCTTAAGATGTTTAAAATGATAGCACTCACTGCAAAACACACCTTATAATCTTTTTTTGCAGCAAGTTTTGTGTAATTCACAACATTTTAAAATATATATTTAAAAAGTGTCTTCTGCTCATTATGGCTGCATTTATTTGATACAATGCACAAAAAAACAGTAAAAAATATATAAAAGATATTTAAAAAAAGAATTAACATGTTATATAAAAGTATATGTATTATTTAAAATAACTGTTTGCTATTTGAATAAGTTTTAAAATGTAATGTAATCCTGTGATTTCAATGCAGAATTTTTAGCAAGAAATCATCCTAAAATTCTGATTTGCTTTTATCATCATTATCATCATCATCATCATCATTATTGCTATTACTAAAAACAGCTAAGTGGAAAATATATAATTATTAATATCTTATCACGTTTGGTCAATTTAGTACAACGTACTTTTACAGCCTTTAGTCAAACATGCCACTCTTAAAACATGCTCACATACAATTTGTATAATCTCATTTGTACGTTTTACTTTGCTCATAGCCATGCCAGAGGTGGGGTTTAGGGCCACACCTCCTTTTTAAAATTGTATGAATTCTGACAATGTGAAAAATATATTTCCCCATGAGATTGGGTTGATTTGAATACAAAAAAATATTATGCTTTCAAATTGCATTATTCACCCATCAAATGCTAGTAACTTATTTCATTCTTTTAATTATTTCAAATGGCTTTGGTCAGTCATAATATTGCTTAAGACACTGATGCACAAATGTGTGTATGGAGGCATGCTTACCAATTTTTGGGTACTATATTCATAAGCACATCTGCCTACTTAAATAAATGATGTAGGATTGACTTTGAAACTATTTCAATACCGAAATTGTTAGTAAATTGAATAAGTAATTGCAAAGTGACTTTTTAAAGTTAGAAATTAGATATCAGTTTACAGTTTAGTGTTTAACTCCGTCTAATAAAACAAAGTGCTTAAAAATAAAGTCATTAAACGCAAATGTTGTGTAAGGCGGACATCACTTTTGTACTCTAATAATGTTTAATAATCTCATAACTAAAGTCATTAACAATGAAACTAATCTAAACCAACACTGTTAACCCTGTTTTGCTAATTTAATTTACGCTAACAATTTATTCTGAGGATCAACTCTCGGTATTAACAACTTGCTTATTAGCAGAAAATTACTAGAATATTGCCCGTTTATTAGTGCTGATTAAAGGAATATACAAAGATTTTCACCCTCAGGTCATCTAAGAGGTGACTTATTTTCTTTGGTAGAACATTAAAGATTATTTTAAGCTGAATCTGTGGTCCTTGGAGATTTAATGAGACTCAATAGTTACTGTTTTTTTAGAGATGAAAAATAAACATACAACCACACTGATGTCTTGTGAAAGGAAAGATCATTTGAAATTGATCATTATTCACAATATTATTAATAGTTCTCACAGTGCATTGCGAATGACCAACAAACAAAACCAGTTATGATGTACTGTCGCTTTTCTCAAGTGATTTTTTATGGTAGCATACTTATAGAATGGATCACTTCAAAAGCATTTTCACATGCACATTAATATCTCTTGTTGAAATACATTATGAACATTTTCTTTGCTCTATTTTTCACATACAGTAGGAATGCCTATACCGAAGCCTCTAGAGATTGTGCAGTGCTACTTGATCAGAGTCAAGACCTGTGAAGAGATGGTGCCAACCATCCGAGGACTTTGAGGACAACACATTCCTTAAATACTCAAATACACTTTTGTTGAACATCTACACATAGACATTAGAGATGTTCTGATACCCTCCTTCCCGATACCGATTCTGATACCAGAGCTCAGGGTATCGCCCGATGCAGAGTACTGAACTGATCACAAAGTGTGTATCTGTAGAAACTAAAGGTATCAAAATTAATTGTTTCTTCAGTGCACCGCGATGCAGATAGGGACAATTCAATATTGGTTCAGTAGTAGATCATAACCGGTTATTACATACTAATGTCATTTATCTCCAATGCGCGATGTCGCATTAGAATACTATGGCGAAGAAGGCAAGGGTGAGTAAATAAAACACTCCTACTTCTTAAAAGGTATAATTATGCACAGTTCAACTGCTTGCGAGTTTGCTGGACAGTCTTTCATTGACAATGAAGAAGGCACAGCACACTGCTATTTCACTACTAGGGAGAAATGTTGTAAAAATCCATCTTTACCTCTCTCTCTCTCACTTTGAATATTTGACCCACGGGTGCGTTCATGAGGTAACTGTTCCTCTCCTCTTGGCTATAAAATTGATACTTGTGGATCCAGACACGAGCGTGCTTGTGGTGCGAGTTTCCTCCACTGTGTCTATTACGGATTACCTGTGATAACTGCGTATTATGCACATATATACTGTAACCGCAGCTGTTCTTCCTGCGTCAATCATCGGTGAACAGGGCTTTTATTTCAGGGTGAAGACAGTGACCAATCATAGGGGTGTATGACCTCGGTTGACAAGTAAGAGGGATAATATTTACATTATTTTATTTGCTATAAAATCTCATGCTGTCTTCTGTGCATGTATTGGAGTTTTGTTTGAAACATTCAAAAAGAGTGTTTTCTTTGAGCACGTCAAATTAAAGGGGCAGTTCATATACAGTTGATGTCAGAATTATTAACCCCCTTTGTATTTTCTTTTCTTTTTTAAATATTTCCCAAATGATATTTAACAGAGCAAGGACATTTTCACAGTATGTCTGATAATATTTTTTTCTTCTAGAGAAAGTCTTTTTTGTTTTTCTATTTCAGCTAAAATAAAAGCAGTTTTTAATTTTTTAAGAACCATTTAAATTAAAATTATTAGCCCCTTTAAGCTATTTTTTTTCAGGCAGTCTACAGAACAAACCATTGTCATAAAACAACTTGCCTAATTACCCTAACCTGCCTATTTAACCTAGTTCACCTAGTTAAGCCTTTAAATGTCACTTTAAGCTGTATAGAAGTGTCTTGAAAAATATCTAGTTGAATATTATTTACTGTCATCATGGCAAAGACAAAATAAATCAGTTATTAGAGATTAGTTATTAAAACTATTATGTTAGAAATGTGTTGAAAAAAATCTTCTCTCCGTTAAACAGAAATTGGGGAAAAATAAACTGGGGGGGCTAATAATTCTGACTTCAACTGTATATCATTACTTGTATTATAGGACAAAATTGTACTATAAATAATTTATAAATATTATTATATTTATAGATTTTCATTTTAAAAAATTCTTGTGTTGTGAAGAAAAAAAATGTAATTGTATATGGAAAGCATAGTCAATGCACCGTAATACACTGAGATTTCGAATTGAACCGAATCGATGGCATGATAATCATAACTGAACTGTGAGACCAGTGTAGGTTCACACCCCTATTATACAGTGTACCATATAATCTTTTGCAAAGCTGCTTTGAAACTATTATCATTGTGAAAATTGATATACAAACAAACTTGAATCGAATTAGCGAGGAAAGCGATAGGGATGTACGAGTAAAATTAAAAATGCCCCAACTATTCTAAAAGCCTGCATCTGGGCACATTTCTCTTTGCTTGAACAGTCTTTCACTGACACTGAATGTACAGTAGAACACAAGATCCCCCGTGTAATGCTAAAGGCACACTGTAAAAAAAATGAGCAGCAGAACATAATACTGAACATGTTCTTGATGAATCCAAGAAGCCCGTTTTTTTGAGCCGGTATATTTAAATGATCAGATCATATATCTGACAAGGGGCAGACTGGCCATCTGGCAGACCGGGCAGTTTCCCGCTGGGCCGACGAACTTTTTGGGCCGGGCTGATCATCGTCTAAGATCTGATCGGTCCATAAAAGGCTTAGCAGCCTATCACTTTTTCTGCACTATTAATTGACAATGCTGTGATCTGTGACTCTCTGAAAGTAAGACACTTTTTCAGACAGACAGACCGGGCCGGCCCATGTGACACTCTGCAGCCCATTGGTTCTTTTCTTTACTGACATTGGGCTGGCCCAATCACAAACTCCTAGTATTTAGGGCTCTGTGTGAGCGTGCAACGTCTCTGTTTATTTGTCAAAATAGTCGAGAGTCAGAGAGAAGAAACAGAAGGGAGGTGAAGAGAAATTGCGGGAAACACACTGCCGTTTCATTTAGCGGTTCTGAAAAAGTTTTCTGTTCATTCTACACGGCTAAAACACAAATCACGTGACCACACACACTCTGCCAAGAGCTCCAGCCATTAGTTCAGCGGGTGCTTTAAGCATAAACCCCAGGTGAGAGTATAATGCATGTCGGACAGTTCAAAGATCTACTGCTGGATTTCATCTCACCATAGTTGTTAAAGGGGATATTGAATTCATCTTGTTGTCTCTATCTAACTACTCGTCGGTCTTTTGAATTAATTGTTCTCAGGTAACTCTGTTTTGGCTTGAGTGCAGAGATAAGCTAATATATTAATTTATGTAACTACGTACACTTGATTCTGCACAGTGATTGATTGATTGCTTACCTTTATCTTATAAATGTATTGTACATTATACTTTTATATAGACCATTATTGATTATTAAAACTGATATTCAGCAAAAGAGACAGGGTAAAGTTCATTCTTTTCAATGAAAATGAAAGGAGGCCGTTATGTTATAGGCCCAGTTTTGTTATAAATATGCAGAGTGAAGACGACGCTCATATAAATATGCAGCTACACGAGGATGTTTGGTGTCTGTTAATCATAATATCAAAATAACTCATTTCTTTAAATTATGTTTTCATTCAGGATGAGGTGAATGAGGTTATGAAGTATACTGTTCCCTTTAAAGATTTACCAGTGCATGAGCAGGCAGTTTTTTATGTTTATTATTTAATATAGGCTGAGTGAATTGTGTATTTAATAAGCTAAACTGGCTGTAGTGTATGAGTGTGTGTGTGTGTGTGTGTGTGTGTGTGTGTGTGTGTGTGTGTGTGTGTGTGTGTGTGTGATTTCTGATACTGGGTTGTGGCTGGAAGGGCATCTGCAGCATAAAACATGCTGGAATAGTTGGCAGTTCATTCCGCTGTGGCAACCCCTGATACATAAGGGACTAAGGCGAAGGAAAATAAATGAACGAATAGTGTATTTTTTAGAACTGAACTAAAATCTTTATGGACAGTATACAAAAATTTAGATGAATGTCTTTATTTATTAATTAAATATATAAGGCTTTTGTGTTTTTATAAAATAGGAGTTGATAAACATATTGGACATGCACAGATAGATAGGATTTTGATTGAATGTGGGCCTCTCTGGCCCAAAATCCCATGGCTGATTTTTTTGCCCCAGTCCAGCCCTGTATCTGACTGTGAGATTTTAACAGCTTTGCTTATTTTGATCATCCGAGTCATTCATGTATCTGATTAGGCTTTATGGTTAACGGCTAAACACTTTCTGTTTCTCCTATTGTTTCCTTTATTGGTTCTTGAGGTAATAAAGAACTAAGATGTGCAAATATGTGTGCATTTTCACAGCAAAATAACACAAGAAATGGCTCAAGTTAAGAAAAGTGTCTACAAAATCAGTCATTTTAGGCCTAAAATATCTCTCAAAACCCAGGAGGGATTGGTTGAGCACTGAGCAGACAAAAAAAAAGTCACATTATAACAAGAAAAGCTTGAGCCTGTTGACTGTATTTGACTTATGGTTGATAAGTGGGAAAGGAATAAAATAGTCAAAAAAAAGAGCCTAACCATAACAATAGGCAAAACACATGAAACAAAATAATAAAAAGCATGGCATAGAAAAAAAATACATTTATATAAATAGAAAGTAGAAATAGAAAGTACTTAAAATAACAAAAATGTCCTGATATTCCATCAGTGGTGGTCAGTAATGAAGTAAATGGGATTCATCACTGTTTTCAAGTGGCTTTTTCATGTATTTGTACTTTACTGAAGAATTTCTATTTTGGGAAACTTTCTACTTTTAACTTTACTATACTCCAAAATCAAATATCTTACTTTTACTCAATTACATTTAGCAAAACAAGCCATTCCTTTTTATTTATTTATTTTTGAGTGGATAAAATCATAATTGGTCTCCCATGCAGAAAGCCACCAATCAGGGTACAGCTTGCACTCCATTTTGAATTATTCTTGTAGCTTCGTGGTGTCTACTTAGCATGAATATTAGTTTCAGTCCGTAAAATACAAGGGCACAAAGAGAGAGAGAGAGAGAGAGAGAGAGAGAGAGAGAATGAGAGAGAGAGAATGAGAGAGAAAGAATGAGAGAGAAAGAATGAGAGAGAGAGAGAGAGAGAGAGAGAGAGAGAGAGAGAGAGAGAGAGAGAGAGAGATTTAATTCTATTGCCATTTCAGCTTCTATGGCAATGTCATGGCAAAAAAAAAGAAGATTTTAAACCACATTTTATAAATACCACTTTTCTGTAATTATAAAAATATTCTGAAAATTACAAGCCATCAACAGCAATAAATAAGATACAAGGTAAAATACAACAATAATAATAATAATAATAATAATAATAATAATAATTAAGAAAAAAATAATAATATATAAGATAAAAATCTAAAACAGTTTAAGGTTTGCTTTTGATAAAAATTGTGCAACTTTAGAAGGCTTCACATTTGAAAAGTATTTCATTTAAAGCCTCTCCAGATTAAAACTGTTGTCTGATAATATTAAAAATAGGGCATTCCACAAGAATATGTTTACGGTTTGGTTTCTGTTGCAATATAAACATTTTGGGGGTTTTTCTCCTTTGAGTAAATGTTTATGTGTGAGTTTCATGTGTTCAATCCGGCATCTTCTATAATCAATCTCATCATGTCTTGACTTTTTTCTATTTCTAACTTTACTGTGCAAAAAAGGAAGCCATATGTTAACGGTGTCCAGAAATGTTATCGATTATTTTGGGCTCGAAGACATCTGGATTAATGCCCAAACACTAAAAAGCACATCCAAGCATTCCTAAATTGATATAACATTTTTACTGGAGAATGACTGAAACTGAATTTTGTACACGGTGTATGCTGCTGTGACTGGCAAGGGTGTTTCTTCTGATACAAAGTTAGCTGCAGTAAATTGGTAAGTCAAATATGGTCAGTTTATATTTATGCACATTCGTATAGAATATAGCAAAACAAACTCAGGTAAACCCCTGTTTATTACAAATTACTATTACAATCAGACTTGCAACAATGTCAAAAATAAACCTTAAAATTCAAATGGTCTGAAATCAAGTTATTTCATTTGGTTCTGAATGAAATTGTTTTTATTTGAAGTTTTGCCATATTGTTGATCACGTCACTGAAATGATAATGGATAGTAGGGCCATAATATATCATTGTATTTTGAATACTTAAGTTCATTTGATAGCAAATACGTTTGCACATAAACATGCGTGTAATGGGAGAACTTTTACTTAGTAGAGTAATAATTTACCTAGTGTATTTCTACTTTAACTTCAGTACTCGGTTTGTGTCCACCACTGTATTACATGACTTTCAATGTCTGGAATAGGCATTTTAAAATTCCAAGGTAATCCAGAAATTCCATGACTCATGGGAACCCTGCTTTTAATCCACAGCAACTTGGAAAAATCACAGGTAAGATCCATTTATGGAAAAAACAGCACTTGTTACTCTTGCATCCAAGTGTTCACTAGAACATATGGAATAAGTCACCAACATCTTCAGTGGCCTGAAGGTGAACAAATCAAATGTAAATGTTCATTTTTGGGTGAAGTATGCCTTAAACGCCTTATTCTGCATGAACATACTATTAATAAGCAGCAAATTGGATGTTTATCTGAAAACTCACTACACTGAAAGTGCTAATTAATCCCCAAACTCAACCATAAACAAATTTACACATCAACCGTGCCACCAAAAGCTCGAAAGAACCGACAATGAAGCTTTATCAGCTCAGGTGGCCATCAGCACACTGGTACCATTCAGTTCATTTGCACACTGTCATTTGAAAAGCATAGAGAATTCACAGCGAAGAGGCTGAAAAGCGTTAATGTTAACCCACAGCGTCATCACACCAAGACTGAAGCGGCACAGTCTGATACTGACACTGACACATTGTCCAAGAGTTCACTGTCCACTGCGCGACCTTCTGCCAGTTTAGCGACTCACAGTAATCACTTTACTCCATTTCAGTGCACTAACGTAAAGCTTTCCCAGAAATTGCCTTCCACAATTGCTTCTCTAAAAAAATCCTCCCATCAATCCAAGGTTTGCAAGTAATCGCTATATTAAAGAAGAAACTGAACTGTCACAAACTGTTAAACACAGATAGCATTGCTCATTCCAGCACAAAGGTAAACTTATATATTTGTACTACAATGATTTTACGCCACAATTATAGTCTTGCTTTTGTTTTTGCTGGCCTCAGTAGATAAAAACATCACGCAATTAAATGCTCATCAAAATTCAAGAGGTTTCCAGGTCTTATTAGAGATTGACCAAAACAGCCCAAAATCTGCAATTAAAAGCAATTATCAAAGAGAAAAGGCCACTTTCAGATTAATTAACCCCCAAAAAGGTAAAGTGAAAGCATTACTTTCGGTCTTTGCTACCAGGGTATACGCTTGTAATCAGCCGACTGACTAATGACAAAAGCTTTTACAAAGACATTTCTTTTTTGCTCTGTTTTCATTGTAGCTAATTACCATCATCGCTGTTCATTACTGCAGATTTTAAAATGATGTTTAAATCAACAAAGCAAAAGAACAACAGAGTATCTTCCAACACAGGTGGGACTGAAAGTGTGTTTACATTTTGAAAAACCTGAGATTTCCATTTGCTTTAATGCTCTGTGTTTTATAAGGTATAATAGCTGGCCATTAGTGGTCATACGGATATTAAAAAAAAACTCTTCGGGAAAACAAAATGTGCTCTAATCCTCTATAGGGCATTGTCATTTATAAATGACACTATAGGAAAATTCAATTTTTAAAAACACTAAGGACATTAAACCAATAACATTAAATCTTAGTAATGTCACATGACATCTTCTTTACCCAATAAAACTAAAAGATAGTTGCCATTTGCTTTACATAATTGGCAAACAGGAACTAAACAATCCGCTCATATTACGTGACATGGTCTCGAGGTAAGATGGTGAGTTCATTTTTAAAAATCTATAAAAAAAATTTACCAAAATACTATATTGTATATTTTCTAAAAATGTGTGTAATTTTTTATCCACATTTTAGAAAAACAATAACTCCAAAACAAAAAAATCTGAGCATCATGTAAAAAAAACAAAGACCTTTTAGAGATGCATATTTCCTGTGTAGCTGTTAAGGTTGTTCAGAACTATGAGGCAGTTTAAGTGTTTTATGTCTGTGTTTTAGGTTGATTTTAGTAAGTTTTAGTTAGTTACACTACTGTTAAAAAGACATTTCCACTACATTTTGTGTAAAAAACATTGTTACACTGCTGTTTTTGAAATAAACTTATATTGTTAAATTACTCTTTAAAATTGTTCACTACTGATTTTTACCATAAAGACACTGTTACCCCGTGTTGGCGTGGGCTTCCTCCGGGTGCTCTATATTGATGAGCTAAATTGGCCATAGTGTATGAGTGAGTGAGTGAGTGAGTGAGTGAGTGAGTGTGTGAGTGAGTGAGTGAGTGAGTGAGTGAGTGAGTGAGTGAGTGAGTGAGTGAGTGAGTGAGTGAGTGAGTGAGTGAGTGAGTGAGTGAGTGAGTGAGTGAGTGAGTGAGTGAGTGAGTGAGTGAGTGAGTGAGTGAGTGAGTGTGTGTGTGTGTGTGTGTGTGTGTGTGTGTGTGTGTGTGTGTGTGTGTGTGTGTGTGTGTGTGTGTGTGTGAATAAGTGTGTATGGGTGTTTCTCAGTAGTAGATTTTAGCTTAAAAGTCATTTGCTGCGAAAAACATATGCTGGAATAGTTGGCAGTTCATTCTACTGTGGCAACCTCTGAAATAGAGACTAAGCCGAGACTAAATAAAATAAATAAATGTTGCTCTTACATTTTTGAAAAAAAAAAAAAAAAAAAAAACTTTACACAGTGACTACTAAATATTTATCGGTACAAAACTGATTTTGAAACAAAACTATATTTTTTAAATACTGTTTAAAATTCTAAAACCTTATTAGGCAACTGTTTCTGAAACACTAAGACAACTTTGCATTTTTTTTTCATAGAGTAAAATGCATTTGAATCTGTCACGAGTTTCAGAAAATTTTACAAAAGTTCTAAAACAAACTGGTATATGGTATACATTTTATATAAATATAGTTTTTGCCATGTTTCTGAAACACAAGACATTGATCGACTTCTTTCTAGACATAGAAAATGTATTTGAATGTGTGAAGTTTCAGACTGTAACGACTGGGGTGGAGTGACAGGAGACAATAGAAGGTAAGGTCCAATATGCAGGTTTATTCAGCGTCAGGCAAGCAGTGGTCATACAGGTGCAAACGGGTATGTTAAGGCAGTCCAGAATCGTAGCCGATATAAACAGGCAACAGGTCAAAAGGCAGGCGGCTAAACTAGAGAACAAGGGTAAACAAGGCTAGGGTCTAAACACGGAGAAAACAAGACAAGGAGAAACGCGTTGTAATGTCACACTGGGAAAACAAGACTCGGCAAACTGGATGGGTTCATGAGTGGCTTATGTATGGTGTGCTATCAGACTATGACAAGGTTCAGCTGGTGTGTGCAATCAAGCTAGATGAATGAGCATGGGTGTCTGGGAGCAGTGCATGTATGAAAATGTAGTCCTGGGAAATGCGGAAGTGTAGTCTTGAAGTTCGTGTGAGAACCAGCGATCTCTGGAAAGCGATCGCTGGTTGTGTGACACAGACAAGTTTCAAAAAATGATTTACCCTAAAGTCAGTTATAAATGACGGCAAATTAAAACAAAGGCCAAATGTACAAAACAAACTATGTAAAATGATTTTAGCTTTAAATACTCAAGAAATAAATAGTGATTTGTTTTTAGATGTGATTTCACAATTAGTCCCACAGAGCGCTAATGGCCGAAGCATTTATCTTTTTTAAGAACATCCTGATAGTAAACATCTGCATATAACAATTAGTTAACTGAACAAAAAAGAAAAGTTTCACTACTGTACTGTATAGAGACTTGATGTAACATCCAATAACAAAATCAAGCCGTCTTATTAATATATAATCACACTGGAGGACAGAAATAAGTAAAGATGAAGAAGGGTCCTAATAAAGGCAATGTCATCAAGCTCTCCAATTCCCCCTTTATTACTGATGTGAAAAATGTAAGCAGGCTTTAATATCAGCCGCTTTTATGATTAGGCTTTCTAAATTAATGACATCTTCTGTAACAAAATTTGCTAATATTACAGCCTTCTGACGATACTCTGTGAAATATGCTTGTCATTTTAAGCTGCAAATCTGAATTAAAATTGTAATACTTATATGTTGCAATTATATATAACTGTACAGTAAACTAAGGTCATATTTAAGGGTTTTGCAAGTAAACACACAGACAAATTGATTTACACTTCATTAAGCATTCGATGCAAAAATATAAATGGTCATTATTTGACACTCATGTTATAATAAAAACCATTTATCTTCTGAGCACAAATGAAAATATTTCTAATAAAATTTGTGGGATTTCAACCATAACTCTTCAAAGGTCCAAAAAACATACCCTCAAATTGAGCAGTTTAAAGCAATTCTTCTGAAGAGACACAATCACTTGAGAAGATGAATGGCTTTGATTAGACTATTCATATATAAAGAGTGTTTAACAAAAGTTTACAGCATTTAAATTTGGTCACAAAAACTCAAGCATGCTTGCATATTGCTGGAGAAAAATACAATGTATCCTGTTTGTTACATTATCAGGTTTAAGCTTCAGTAGCAATCAGTCTTGTTAGTTCAAGCTTCTTATAATCTGGTTAAGCATTTGTTTATGTTCACTGATGTCTATAGTGTGGTTATTATAGTTAATGAAAATGAAAGAAAAATCAAAACTTGAATTTAAAAACACATTTTTGTTAACAAAAAATAAATAAAAAGCTTTTTTTTTAACTAGAACTAACTTAAACTGCATTGTGTGTATACAAAAGTAAGTGAAACTAACTAGAATTATAGCAAAAACGGCCTTTGATTTTGTCTTTATAAATGTATTTAATACATACTTTAAGCTGTTTAGAAGTGAATCTATTTACTTTGTGCTGCCAGGAGCTCAAGAGTCTGTAATCCTGATGCCCCTGGCCAGATCAAGCTGGTCCTCCTCCAGTAAGTCCTCGCTGTTGCTCCTACAACAAGAACAACAGCTGGACATGACAGCAGCACATTCATTCATTCATTTTCTTGTCAGCTGGTCGCCACAGCGAAATGAACCACCAACTTATCAAGTTTTTACGCAGTGGATGCCCTTCCAGCTGCAACCCATCTCTGGGAAACATCCACACACACACACTCATACACTACGGACAATTTAGCCTACCCAATTCACCTGTACCACACATCTTTGGACTGTGGGGGAAACCGAAGCAACCGGAGGAAACACACGCGAACGCAGGGAGAACATGCAAACTCCACACAGAAACGCCAACTGAGCCAAGGCTCGAACCAGCGACCCAGCGAACTTCTTGCTGTGAGGCGACAGCACTACCTACTGCATCACTGCTTCGCCCCGACAGCAGCACAGTAAAACATTAAATATGAGCCGAGCAGACCCTTAAAAGTATTAATTTTACACACTTGTGTCCAATAATGGGTTTAATTTCTGTATCAGTGATCGTGAACGAACCGTTCTTTTTAACCAGCTCTCCTAAAGTAAACCAGTTGAACTTATTCACCAAATCGAACCGAATCATTTAAAATGATTCGCGTCTCCAGTAAAGTTAATCACTTATCCACAAACCAGTTACTTTTTTACATGCATGACAACCCCCTCTGACTAGAAATAAATCTATATGTCATGAGTTATTCAGTGATTAGAACAGTACACTGAGATCAGATTTGAAAAGTGGTGAACCACATAGTACTGAGCGTGTGTGATTCAGCAGATGGTGACCCAAACACAAACAGTACATGACAGCCTGCTGTGACTGAACTAAACTTGAACAACTGCAGCACTGGTGAGCCGAGGGTTTAAATGAAAAGATCTGTTGAAACGCAAGTTTATTTCACAACAGAAAATAGACTAATAGAATTTAATTAAGTGAATCATGCTTTAGTTGGGTTGCAAAACTTAATCATCAGAAACTTTTCAGATCATGGTGATGTTTTAACCGACTGAAACCATGATTGCTCACTACATATTGTTGATGTGTCAAAGTCCAAACTTGTGAGGATCATTACAAAAGATCCGGATCGCATTAAAGATTTAAACTTCCCATCACTACTGTGTATATAACCACAAAAGCAGCCTTGCAGACGTTGGGCTCTATTTTGACGATCCATGCACAAAGTGCAAAGCGCAGGACGCAAACGCATTCAGGGTGTGTCAGAATCAACTTTTGCTAATGAGGATGGAAAAATCCGCTTTGCGCCGTGGTGCATGGTCTAAAAGGGTTAAACTTATTTTCTTAATGAGTTATAGGTGTGTTTTGAGAATAAACCAATCAGAGAGTCATCTCCCATTCCCTTTAAGAGCCAGTTGTGTCGCGCCATAGCGCATTTGCTATTTACATGACAACTTTGTAAGCGGAAAAACTGAGCATTTCACTAGCAAGAAAACGGTTAAACAGAGCATTTGCAGCGCGAGAATGAGAGATAAGGCCTCTCATTATCTACTTTCACTTTAGCTCTCATGGATAGGGTAACCTTGTATGCACAGACATTAGCCTATATATAATTAATTTGTTTCGAGAAAACAGAAAGAAAACTATTACAAAAAAAAAATCTTCATTTGTGTTCCAAAAGAACAGTCAAAAATTACAGAATTTTGACTTTTGGTTGAACTGAATCTTTCAAATATGGCCAATTTCTGCAATTACGTTAAGTTCATTTGATTTAAACAGTTTTCATGTTTAATATAAACTGTTATGCAGATTCACAATAGCCTAAAAAGATTTGTAAAAGACCTTTGAACGCATCTAAAGACAGTGTAAAGACTTTTGGGATGTTCTCGGCATGTTAATTTGTTTGCTGGTGTTAGTTCAGACTCTCAGATGACAGTCTGTTGCCACTGAACTGACAGAACACAGGAAGTCAAACTCTTGTTAGTTGTTAAGGAGTCTGTCTTCAAAGGCATGAAAGACGCAGGGCAAAGTGCCCAGGAGAGCGCGAGGGATCCTTTTTTTTTCCCCCTCGGAACAAACTCTTATGACAAATCTTGTTAAGATTACAGAGAAGAATTGACTCCTTTAGATGATTTTCTGAGAGGAGAATCAACAATAGTTTGACTGGGTTTCCAGCTGTGTAGTAACGACCAGCACAAACAACAGAGGCTCGATCTCGTGTTTTCGCACGCTGGGTTTTGCCATCTGCGAGTCTCTAAACCATGTGTTCCTCAAGCTTCAGAGGACGCCTGAGGTCTGGCTTGGAAGATTTTAGCGTGCCTCATGAATAGGCTTTCCCGTCTTTTTAGCATAAACATTTTAGCAGTGATAATAGACTTCAATCCCTTCACGATGGCCACAGCTGCAAACCTGCAAACAGCTGAATCTGGTTTGGGTGGCCACTTTTGCCCCCAGAATGTACCAGTAAAATTCACAGCTGCGGCTCTGGCATGGGACCAGGTTGTGTCTGATGGCTTTAAGATTAGCCACATGAAACGACTCTCCCTCATCAAGCACACAAGAGAGCTGGAGATCTCAGTCCTGAAGGTAATGAAGAACATTCCTGAGTGTCTTCATTCAGATAGAAATACTGCAATCAAAGTACATTTGACGCCGTCTGAAGAAAGGCTTGCCTACGGCGATTTTATCATGGATGAAAAGAAAGGACACATAAGCCTGTAACTTACATTCTCGCCCTAAATTATCTGAATAAATGCGACACGTTTGTTTCATATAGTGTCACCGATGATATACTGCTTCTCCATAGGTTTCCAAGAATGGCTTTTAGAACATTGGCGTCAAGGGAAAACAACAGTTAGTCATCAGCGATTAGTCAGATGACATTTGGTACACATTTTGGTGCATGTAATAATTCATAGAACTGTTTGGAAATGAATCCGTCAATATGCATGAGGAGGAAGATGATTCAGGCATTTAAAACGGAGCATGAAGAGCTGCTTTATCTGGTTGGATTATTATTTTCCATACTTTCCAGGATGTTTAACTATTCTGCGAATGGAATGAAGACAATTATTAAGTCATTCACATGGACGAAGTGTGCAACATTTTTGATAGTGATCATTTAAAATTCGGGCTGATTATTATTTAATGTTCTGGCCGTTACTAATAAACACTCCAGGGTTCCATTCTTCATACCTCGGTTAAAACATCGGAAATTCCTAACCTTTTTGTGATAAAAGACCTCTGGCTAATTTGGTTCTCAAACAAGTTTGTGTAACAGATTTAAATGAATTTATGTGAGATCAATGCATGCATTTTCGCCTTTTGTGAAGGGCAGATCTATCAACGCTCATATTGATCCTCAAATTATAATCAGCAATGGAGCGAGACAACAGTGTAACGAAAACATCCAATTAATATTAAATTATAAGCCACATAAGCAAAATGACATACAAGCACTAAACATTATTTGTTGAAGAATACACAATAGCATTTCATTTTTGTACATCTGTACCAAAGTTATTATAGTTAACGAAAACAAACTAATTGAAACAACATTTTCGTTAACTGAAATAAAAATTGAGTTAAAAAAAAATAGAACCAACTTAAACTGCATTGTGTATATACAAAACTAACTAAAATTATAGCAAAAATTACCTTCATCTTCATCTTTTTAAATGCATTTAATACATAAGACTAGGGTAAGCTTTTTAGAAATAAATCTATTTACTTCGAGCTGCCATGTGTTTGACCCGTACGGCTCCTCAGAGTCTTTAATCCTGCTGCCATTGGCCAGATTAAGTCAGTCCTCCACCAGTCACTCCTTGCTGTTGCTCCCGCGACAAAAAAAAACAACGACTAGACATGACAGCAGCACGGTAACATTAAATTCCAAAAGACACTTAAAAGTATTAATTAAAAATGTTGTATCCAATAATGGTTTTTTTTTCTGTATTAGTGATCGAGAACAAATCATTCTTTGTAACCGAATCTTCAAAGTGAACCTGTTGAACTAATTCACCTAATCTACCTGAACCATTTCAAATGATTCGCATTGCTTAAGCACTTTTCCACAAACAACTTACTTTTTACATGTCCAATATCCCCCTCTGACTAAGTATATATTGGTTGAGTTATTCAGTTATTAGGACAGTACACTGAGATCAGATTTGAGAAGCGGTGAACCGATAATCCTGCGCATACGTGATACAAACAGTACATGACAGCCTGCTGTGACTGATCTACAATTGAACAACTGCAGCGGGGGTAAACCGAGGGCTTAAATGAGACGATCTGGCAAAATGCAAGTTTATTTTATAACAGAAATGCATAATGAAATTTAAATAAGTGAATCATGTTGATATGGTGAGTCCTCATGGGAGGATTGTCATCAATACTGTGTATCTAACCTCAGAGGCAGCCACATATTGTACTTAAGGCTGCTATCTTGTGGGCTGTTGTATTTGAATTTGAGAATGGGTAGATTGTAGTGTTCTTGTGTCAAAAAAAAAAAAAAGAGTGGCCTATGTTTGGCTGAGTTCTTATTATACAATATTTATTCTGATGATATTGAATCTTGCACCTAACAAATATCCTAATTTACACAAAAACAACAAATAAAAACTAAAACTAGAAACAACTAAACTAAAACTAAGCAATTTCAAAATATAAAAACTAATAAAAACTAGTTAATCTCACTCTAAAAACTCATTAAAAGTAACTAAATTTGAAAACAAAAAGTCAAAATGAAATAAAAACTAAAACGGATAAAAAATACAAAACAATTCTAACCTTGATTTATACAGGTTTACACTTTTCTATTCTCATATAAAATACTATTAATAATTAGCAATTTATTTTATTTTGCATGAGGGTGGATTTCTATAAGTGGCAGCATAAATGTTTCTTAATCATGTGGCATAAGGCATAACTGACTAAATTAATTAATTAAAATCAATACTAAAAAAGTATTTTGAGATTTGAAAAGTGTCTGTATTTCTTGCAATGCACCAACCCCCCACATAATAGCTGTCGACATTCAAAAGTACATGTGCGCATGACTAAATAACATTTATAGAATTATTACAAGAGCTAGTGCAGTACCTTCTCAAAGCACAAACATCTAAAACTAATAGTCTTATGGGTAATGATTTTAGTACCTAAAGTGTACAATTTGAAAATTTTTTAAAAATACCCGTGATAGTTATTTATTTATATATATTTTTTGAGCTCATGGTAGATTAACAGTGTTTTAAGTGGATTTAATAATTATGACTGATTTAAAAACATATACATATTCTTGTTATAAACGATTATTGTAAGAAAACAGCAGCAGCTGAAACAGACTTTCAGTGAATTTAGACTTGACAACATCATAATTATTCAAATGTATTTTAACATTTACTTTAAGTCCCCTTGAACCGGAAGCTGTGACCGTTATGTTTTTTGTATTGTGATGCAGTTACTAGAGAAACAGAATATTAAATGAGAAAACAGTGGGCGTGGCTTGTTTTTTCTACTCCAAGCTGAATGGATGTAGTAAAGTAGGCATTTCTGTTTGTTATCAAAACCGGCGTGGTTTAGTATGTTAGCCACACCCTTTGCCTCAAACAGACGTAATCTGAGTATTTAACTGAAACAAAAAAAACAGGAAGTGCATTTTCAGATTTCAATTAAAGATTAGCAGGGTAAACTACTTTTTTTTTCTTAATGACATGCAGAGATGAATTGTTCACCACAAAACTATCAATGTGAGCCAACAAAATTAAAATGTTTAGTTTTGATTTCTTTTATTTATTTTAAGATACCATAATTGTCACAGAAATGCACAGTCACAAAAGAAATTATGCTTTAATTTTTTTAAATCCTACTTTTCCAGCAGAATCGTATATAACCAGAAATCTTGGAACATATAGCATTTTATTTTTTAATGCTGATCACTGTTCTTTAACATTACATGGAGAAGCAAGTGCAGGAAAAATGAGTCTCATTCATTAATAATTGTGTATATTTTTGTATTGATATGTAAAGTTGTGTGTTTAACTGAAATCGTGATTTGAACATGCACGATTTTTAAATTGCCCTACAGCACGATTTTCCCACAATGCTATTTAAACAAATCATAACGCAGCTGGCCTAAACAGAGCGTGAGAACAGGAGACTGAGCTTAATGACAAATAGCCTGCATAAATAGGGATCAAAGGAGGACTTCTTGCCCAAAAAAGTCAACATCTATGGTGTGGGATTACATTGGATAGAGGAAGGCTGATGCACAGCCTAATCATCCAAAAACGTGTTGAAAGCACAAGGTGCGTAGCTTCCTTTAGCATTCACTGCGTCTTGGGCTCACGCTTTTTTGTCATTGCTCGGCAACCATCAACAGTTGTCTCAGCGATGAAAAACTAACAAAACATTGCTGTAGTTCCGATACAAGTTTTATTCATGGAGTAAATGCAGTGTGAAGCTGATTGCTCAGTTGTTGTTACGTGACTCGCGGTGTGCTTGCAGAATTCTGAAAGTAGAGATGATGTTTTCAACTGGTTGCGCATGGAATACCAATATTGACGCAACCCGGACACCTTAATTGAAAATAATTAACTTGTGCGCACAAAATACGCAATATGTGAATGGAATATTTCACAGCAGCGTCACAAAGAGGTGGTCTATGCATGGCAAAAAAATAAAAATCTGTGGACACGTACAAAAGTAGGGTTGGGTATCGTTTGGTGTCATTTCGCTACCGGTGCTAAATCGATACTTTTAAAATTATACCAGTGCCAAAAAGGGTGCCTGAACTAATACTTTTGAGCCACAAAATTATAGTGGATGGATGACTTTAGAAAAATCTTTTACTTGACAAAATCTTTTAAAAAATAATTTTAATAAAACAACATAATTAAAGTTTAAAGTAAATATCAATTCATATTTTATATTTTTGAATTACATTAATTTATTTCCTCTGATAATTTTTTGGTTAGCATGAATTTAACTACTAACCTGTGGAAAGGCTGTCATCAAAATACTGAACTTCTTTTTTCTAGGGTTGGGGTTTGACTATGTTTACATGGTTATCAGTAATCTAATGATTTGCCTTAATCTGAACAAGACAATAATGTAATCAAGGTGTTTACATGAGTTGCTTTTTGAATGTTTCTTTCATGATCTCATCTTACATATTATAGTATTAACGTCATTGCAACACCAAACTATCCATGTTTCCTCCAGAGTTTCATGTAATTTCAGGTGTTTTATTTTTAATTTTTAGACTGCAGTTTCAATTTCATGCAGGAACATTTCATTCATGCCCCCATGACAAACTGAGGTATTTGGTGCGAGCAGTAAGTAAGGACTGGTGGAAGAGTGCTCTTTTAATGAAATACACACACACACATACACACCCAGTACTCTATTTATTTGTTTTGCCATAGGTCTGTTCTAGAGACAATTTGTTACACCTTTACTAGGTGTTTTTTTTTTTTGCCTCATGTCTGTTTTAGAGACAGGTAAAAGGTCTTTGATAAAGATTTAATTGTATTCCTTTTACAAGGTTTCAATTTGCCCTTACCGCACAGCCCTATTTATATGTACAGTTGAACTTCTCATGAAAACTTTCAACCTAATTCACAACACGTGCGGTGCGCACACAAGTTTGCCCTCACCCAGTGTCAGTAGGTCAGTAAGTTTGAGCACCAGTAAGTAGGTAGGTCAGTAAGTTTGAGCACCCGGTGTCAGTAGGTCAGTAAGTTTGAGCACCAGTAAGTAGGTAGGTCAGTAAGTTTGAGCACCCGGTGTCAGTAGGTCAGTTAGTTTGAGCACCAGTAAGTAGGTAGGTCAGTAAGTTTGAGCACCCGGTGTCAGTAGGTCAGTAAGTTTGAGCACCAGTAAGTAGGTAGGTCAGTAAGTTTGAGCACCCGGTGTCAGTAGGTCAGTTAGTTTGAGCACCAGTAAGTAGGTAGGTCAGTAAGTTTGAGCACCCGGTGTCAGTAGGTCAGTAAGTTTGAGCACCAGTAAGTAGGTAGGTCAGTAAGTTTGAGCACCCGGTGTCAGTAGGTCAGTTAGTTTGAGCACCAGTAAGTAGGTAGGTCAGTAAGTTTGAGCACCCGGTGTCAGTAGGTCAGTAAGTTTGAGCACCAGTAAGTAGGTAGGTCAGTAAGTTTGAGCACCCGGTGTCAGTAGGTCAGTTAGTTTGAGCACCAGTAAGTAGGTAGGTCAGTAAGTTTGAGCACCCGGTGTCAGTAGGTCAGTAAGTTTGAGCACCAGTAAGTAGGTAGGTCAGTAAGTTTGAGCACCCGGTGTCAGTAGGTCAGTTAGTTTGAGCACCAGTAAGTAGGTAGGTCAGTAAGTTTGAGCACCCGGTGTCAGTAGGTCAGTAAGTTTGAGCACCAGTAAGTAGGTAGGTCAGTAAGTTTGAGCACCCGGTGTCAGTAGGTCAGTTAGTTTGAGCACCAGTAAGTAGGTAGGTCAGTAAGTTTGAGCACCCGGTGTCAGTAGGTCAGTAAGTTTGAGCACCAGTAAGTAGGTAGGTCAGTAAGTTTGAGCACCCGGTGTCAGTAGGTCAGTTAGTTTGAGCACCAGTAAGTAGGTAGGTCAGTAAGTTTGAGCACCCGGTGTCAGTAGGTCAGTAAGTTTGAGCACCAGTAAGTAGGTAGGTCAGTAAGTTTGAGCACCCGGTGTCAGTAGGTCAGTTAGTTTGAGCACCAGTAAGTAGGTAGGTCAGTAAGTTTGAGCACCCGGTGTCAGTAGGTCAGTAAGTTTGAGCACCAGTAAGTAGGTAGGTCAGTAAGTTTGAGCACCCGGTGTCAGTAGGTCAGTTAGTTTGAGCACCAGTAAGTAGGTAGGTCAGTAAGTTTGAGCACCCGGTGTCAGTAGGTCAGTAATTTCCATAATACACACTCAATCCAGCCCCATATACGTAAGAAGTTTCCACGAAGCACCACTTCCCCAAATAAAATTATGATTTAATTAGAGACTGGCACCGAAACAAAAGAAAAAGAACTGTAATGGTAATGAAGGATTTATTGTTAGATGTGGAACACGCTTTCAGTTCTATAGATATATACACTAGATATCACATATGGACCCTGAGCATGCATCAATAGCGCCGCCATATTTGTACAGTTCTCCCAGGACAAATGTCATTCAACCGCACTTAGTCAAGACTAAAGCCAATGTGAAGATGCTGGACTTTTTAGCGATGTGTATAGGTGTAGTAACGAGCAAACAAAGAAATTGGCAGAACATTTGATAGGTAAGATTTCGTTTTTTTACGTTTTTGTATGTTATGAACTTTTGTGCAAAACAAGTAACGTTATTGATGATAATACAGGCACTTACTGCATTTTCCATAAGGCAAAGTAGCATGAACTCGCACTAAGTTCTAGGCTTATGCTAGTTTTGTTGAATAAAATAAGCAAACAATGTAAATGAAATATGACAACAAGACGCTGCAGTGCCAGAAACGTGTATTATTGTCGGCTAAGTGAATGAGTCATTCATAACGGAGATTCATTCACAAACAAATCGCTCCCTCCATTAGAATGAGAAGTGAAAGCAGGAGAGGGGGGTTTGTTTCCGGACATGGATTAGATCAAATTTAACAGGGAGGGACATAATACATTTACATGCACACAAATACACACTATTTGATGGCAAATGCACGTGCGGTCACTCATCCATCGGTGTAGAAAAAAGTGATGTAAAATTATAATTTTCGTAATTCAAAAAAATATTAGCACACTGACCACCCGGAAAACTCATAGATCATAGATATATGTATATTTATGTATATGTCTATATGCATCTTTGGAGGAGCGCTCCCCTGTACTAAAATGGCAGCTCTATTAACGCATTCCTTCCAATAGACATAGACATTACTATTGTAAATAGATATGGTGAAGCCCAAGGGATTTTTCTGCACAGTTTACTTTTTCTAACTGCAGACACACAGAGCGTCAAAATGTAAGGCAGAACTGGCAAATACGAGACAATACGAGAAAATCATTATTAAAAGGTGCTTACCACCACCACAAAAAAAAGCATTCGTTGTGATCGGGGTTTATTACTCTCAGGATATATCTGTATGCTCTCTAAAGATTTAGTCACAAATATATGTATTTAGGGGTGTCAAAATTAATTGTTTATTTAGTGCACAACGATGCAGACGTGGACAATTCGGTATCGGTTCATAGATCCTAAACAGTTATTACAGACTGACGTCATTTATCTTATTTATATGGCAAGAGAGGTGAACGAGAGTAATTAAATGCACCAACTACTTAAAAAAAATGTAGATCATGTGCACAATTCACTGCATGTGTGCTTGCTGGACAGTCTTTCACTGACGCTGAAGTTACAGCAGAACCCAGGATCCCCTACTTCACTGCTGAGGAGAAACTGAAAGCTGCAAACTCCATTCCTGCCGCTCTAAATGCTCAAAAAGCAAAAGGGATATATAATTTAGATTTGTTTATTTGCTCTTAATGCTCAAGTTGTTGTGTGCATGTAGTTGCTTTTTCTTGTTTGATACATTCCAAAAATTAGGTTAAAATTAAAGGTATATCTGTCTGCTTGTATTAAAGGACAAGATTGTATTACAAATAAATATCAAATGTATATAGAAACTATACAATTTAATAGAAATATGTTTGTGCTGTGAAGTTCTGCATGGAAAGCATCGTCAATCGCAGTGGTGCAGTAGGTAGTGTTGTCGCCTCACAGCAAGAAGGTCACTGGTTCGAGCCTCGTCTGGGTCAGTTGGCTTTTGTGTGTGGAGTTTGCATGTTCTCCCTGCATTAACGTGGGTTTCCTCCGGGTGCTCCGGTTTTCCCCACAGTTCAAAGACATGCAGTACAGGTGAATTAGGTAGGCTAAATTGTTCGTAGTGTATGAGTGTGAGTGTGAATGAGTGTGTGTGGATGTTTCCCAGAGATGGGTTGCGGCTGGAAGGGCATTCGCTGTGTAAAAACGTGATGGATAAGTTGGCAATTCATTCCACTGTGGTGACGCCGGATTACTATAGAGACCAAGCCGAAAAGAAATGGAATGAATGAAGCATCGTCAATGCACCTTAATGTCAAATTGAACCAAATCGATGGCATAATATTCAAAACTAAACCATAAGATCAGTGTAGGTCCACACCTCTAATGTACAGTATATATCACATTTTACCTGTTTTTATGTTTTTTAATCAGTTTTATTATTTGTTTTTATTTATTTTTTTACTTGTTTCCTTTATTCTTGTTTATGTAAAGCACTTTGAATTTCCACTGTGTATGAAATGTGCTATATAAATAAACTTGCCTTGCCTTGCCTATACATATATGTAACGTATGTAATTATATGTAGGTTTCTTTATACATGTTTATATGGCCCCCAGGCATACATGATTGCTTTTGTTGTACAAATTGTTCCTGAGCTGTTTTGTATACATTTACAATATATTTTAGTAAGAAGATTTGGATGAATCATGATTTATTGGTGAAAAGTGTACGCACATTTCATAGATGACCTCAAAAAAATTATAAAAATAGAAGAAGAGCATATGAGCAATTAAACATCCAAAACAATACTAATCGAATAAACCATTAATATAGGGCATTTTTGAAGGAAGTTTGGCTAAAATTCTGCAAGTTGTTTTGTCCGCAAGTTCAATGGGGAAGACATCTATATTAGCTCTGGCAGATCAGCAGCAAAAAAATTCTTTATTAAATCAATACAGGCTATTATTTTGTATCTTGTTTATATCAGCAAAAGAATCGATGCTCGTAAGACAAACTAGCCTGTATCTCCACTCATAATGCACATCAATACTGAGAGGCCGTTGTGTAATCATGACAACTTCGTCTTTTTAAATCCAATTCTCCATGTCAAATTTGTAGATTTGATGTGCAGCGAGTGGAGACGAGGCGGCCCTGCACACTCCATGTTGTACAAATTTGGTAAAAGGGGTTATGGACCATTAATCTAAAAGTCAATTTGCTGCACATAAGCTGCCGTCTGTAATGGGATATCACTGATGATCTGCTCAGTGAAAAATCCTAATCATGCATACAAGTTTGATGGATTTCTTTTTCCCAAGAGGTGATAATTCATGTTAAACATGAGCGGAATTGATTTAGTGAGAGACTGATCTTTATTAAGCGCATTTGAAAAATAGGATGAGTGCAAAAGAAAACTATTTTTGTATCTGAAAATTGTTTGATATTCAATCATCACGAAATAGATTTGTATTTATCTACATCCAGCTCTACATCAGTCTATTGACAGAGTTAATGGCCACTTGAAAATTCTCAGTTTCTTTAAATGTTTTAGTAGTGGGATTAAGCAAAATGTTAAATAATCCTCCAAATTTTAAAAGGCTTTTGTCAGGTAGTGTATGCAATGTTCACCTGACTTTGAAGTATTTTGACATTTACATAAAACCATAAACCTTATTTCTTTATTGCATTTACCAATGCTTATAGTTTGTTTATTACATTTTATGCATGATTCACTCCCCTGCAGAATTATCCCAATCAATCAAAATTCATACATTTGATAACACTTTAGGGACCAATTCTCATTGTTAACTACTTGCTTTTTAGCATGCATGGTATTGAGATATTGGCTGCTTATGAATACTTATAAACTACATATTCTGCATGATCCTATTCCACAAAACTAACACAATACCTAAAATACCTTGACATCTAATAACAAGGAGAAAATGAGGAGTTTATTGAAGCAAAAGTCATATTTAATGGTTTGCTAATAGAGAGAATTAACCTTTATATGAAGTATGACTGTAAATTCTTTCCAAATAGTACTCTTCAATCATTTGGTGAAATTTTATAGATATAGCATATCCCAGAAATATAAAATATCGCAATGTCAGATTTTTCCAATATTGTGAAGCTCTATTTTAGGCGACACATTTCTTCCGATATACCAATGCACTCCTAATATTTACAAGGAAGGTATTGCTCTTTAGGAACACTTTATTTGAGGGACTCTGAGCCTCCAAACAGGTAGTAAAATCCTTTTTTTCAATCCAAACTCCTTGTTTTTTTTACTTTGGCTTCAGGCTTTCCATCTACGTAATGCCATAATTACAGTCACTTTATATTCAGCAGTCCGGCACGCTATTTATATCCTCTCTTGATAGTAGCATTTAGAGCGTAGGTTATATTTTACTTTGTCAGTTTAGTCAAAACATTTCACCTGAGCTGACTGTTTTGGACCATTAGACGGAAATGTTTGCCTTGTAAGAGCATATTTTCAACTTACAGATCACATTTATTTTCACGAAGGAACAAAAGCAACGAGAAGTAAAAACAGGACAATTCAATATAAATGTCTAGTCATTATTTTTACAGAAATCTCAGGGAATTAAATAAGACAGGCCGAACGAATGTGGATTTAAGCATATTGAACATCAGACTAAACAACATCATTCAAAAATCCTATAATTGGATCATAAAATAGGACATAAGAGCATATATTGCTCCTCAAACATAAAGGAGCTTCTGGATAACAATGAGCATAGAGAGAAAAACACAACAAACCAAAACTGCCTAATAATCAGTTTCAGTAATAGGACCTGAAGTACTATTTCCATATCATCTTGTTTGTCAAGCATTTCGTGTGTTTATATATACAATATTCTGATGTCGAGGGAGGGAAATAAAGCTGCTGTTCATCTGAGAGGGTATATGCACAGCAAGTGTTCCTTCCCATAGGGATAAACTTCCGGTCACGGTGAAAGCTTAGTGTGACTATTTTTTAATTTCATTAGGTTTCTTTTACAGCATTAATGTTGTAATGTTATTAAAATATAATCAGTTAAATAGACTTCAGCATTCATTCAGTTGTTCAAGCGTAAAACGGGGTGAAAAGCTGTTTACATGGATGTGTCCGTCAGAATCAGCAGACGAGCGCAGAAACACCATTGAAAATACTGGAGTAAAAATAAATGTTCATATTTTAAAGATATGGTGCGGAAAAATGTAATTTAATGCAGTGCCTCTAGTACATTCTGAGATCTCATTCATGTCTTATATCAAATAGGATACTGAAGAATTAAACGTCTTTCTGGATACTTCTGCATATACCCCATAGACTGCTGTTTGGACTAAACCCGTATATTGATATGAATGCCATTTAAACAATAGATCAAACGATGAAAACAGGGTGTTCAAGTATCAAAACAAGTGTAATACAAATTTGTTTGTCCATTAGAATGTATTCTGTCTATTCACTCATTAATGAGCGAAATTTAATAGATAAATCAATGTATATTATACTTTTTTTACCATAATTTACAAAACACATCTACAAAAATGTCAGCCAGTGTAACAATTTATATTCCAAATAATCTGGTAGGACATATTGTGGACACAAATCATTTGATGACATATTAAAATGCTTTAGGGATAACTGCACCCCAAAATACTAATTGTTTTTTGTTTTTGTTTTTTTAGCTTTTTTTATCCATTTTTCAGCAAAAAGTTTTCAACCAGTCAATAAAATTTTGTGTAATTAATCTGTAAAAAGCATTTTCACAATGCAAAGACAACTTTTCTTAATGAATGTGGTAAACCTGCTGCATTTAAGTTGTAATTATTTAATTCCTTTAATTAAGTTCCAAGTTACAATGGGAAATTCACTTTTTTAAACTAAAAAGTCAACATGCACGTCTATACAACATGATTTGCAAAGTAAAATCAGTATCAATATTTATTGACCGAACACTATTGTCAATATACGATAAAAAAAGTTCTGTATGAAGTTTCGATATGAAGTGTGTGGCTTGGAAAGAATGCCAGTAAGCTTAGAATGCAAGTTTGTCATTTCCAATGAAGGTGCGCATTTCCATATGGTGACATGCAGATTTTCCAGGTACACCTAGATGAAAAACATCTGAACTTCTCCAAATGCGGCAAGCACACCGCAAAACCGATCTGCCTCACACTTTGTATGGAAGATATACACATTTCAGTAATAACGGTAGACTAATTACCTGAGGCAAACACAGAGCACTGAGATAGTACCTAAAAAGGACGGATGTTGCCATAGTGGCTTTTTGGTTTCGTGTGCATCCCAGCTACACGCTCCCCATCTGAAAGAGTTTTTATCATTGAATTAAGTCATTCAACTTCACAATTTGTAATGTTGCAGTAGGTATTTAAATTATGATGGCTGGTTCCTTTACTTGAAAGCTCAGATTTGATTATCATAATTTGTTTTGTTTTGAGAGTTTGAGGTTTACTGTATCATTATTATTGACACCTTACAGATGTTGATCTACCTTTACCATTGCACACACTTAGTAACATTTTATCCATCAAGTTTAAGAGTCTCTTTAAAACGTCTTTATTTTACTATAAAGCGATGACATATTTTGTTTAAATATTTCTGTTTTTGACTATTAAAACTATTTGCCTTAGTATTGTTAGTAAATTAAAATGAAGTGGTTAAATAAATAAAAAAAATCCTAATATTCCCAAATGTGCAGTTAAAAAATATTCAATAATTATCAATATCGAATAATATGAAACATCGCCCAGCCCTAATTAAAAGATCTGTTCAAACTCTCTGTGATTAACTGCACCTCAAGAAAGAGTTTTATAAGTTTAAACTATTTTTAATACAGTGCATGTTTGTTATTTGCTGTAAATTAGCTGTAATTCATAACCAGATTACCAGAGCCACGTATACGAGGATGCTTCAAGTAGACATGCAAAAACAGTGTAAAGTTAAACGTGTGTGTGTGTGCCGCAAACTATGTAATGGCACGTGTGACTCATCGTTGAGAAAACAATGCATCGTTTGCTTGAATAAACTCCACCATAAATATATCAAATAAACTCACTTGTTATATTTGACTCATAAACTAAATCCATAATGCATGAAACGAATCCTGAATCTGCTTTACCCGTGTCTGTCACTGTGCAATTTATTAATGTTGTCACAATACATAATTTCTGTTCCAATCAGTACTGAAATTTAAAAAAACGTCCAATTCCTGCTAACGGTGAGCGGGGAAAACTAGCTCATTTGCATTTAAGGTACAGGTCACAAAAACAGCTACACTCTCCTCAGAGTTTAAATGGGCATATTCTGACAGCGGTAATAAATGATCTGATGGGTATTTTGAGCTTTAACTTTACAGACTCATTCTGGAAACACCATCTCACATATTGTAAAAGTGGTAAAATAAAAGCCTTTTAAGGCAGAGGAGCCCAAACTCAATCCTGGAGGGCTGGTGTCCTGCATAATTCAGCCCCCAATTCCTTTAACAGAACTGCCTGGACGTTTCTAGTATACCTGGAAAGAGCTTGATTAGCTGGTTCAGGTGTGTCTAATTGGGGTTGGAACTAATCTCTGCAGGACACTGGCTCTCCAGGTTTGGGCACATCTGCTTTAAGGCAAACAGACAACTGATTTTTTTTTAAGTAAATGAATCCCGTTTTACATTGCACTTATTCATTTATATACATTTAATCAGTAAATGTCAGAATTAGCATGTTATTTACTTTTACATAAAGTACAAATACAAGTATATCCATTAAACTGAATTATGATGAGATAATATTTCACATATATTTTGGCATATTACTTTAAAGAAAAGTAGACTTTACTTGTATTTAATATGCTTTTCATGTATATATAATTCCTTCTGTAAATTTATTTTGATACAGACACTAATACAGGTTTCGCCTTTGACCCATCAGAGAGTGTTGATGTAAAAAAGAAAAACTCAACTAACATTTGTCAAAGATAACAAGAGGATATTAGGATGACACATAAAATGTCGTAATATAACACTGTATTATTTCTAAAACTGTACAAACGTTAAGCTTTTTGTTACAATATGAAATATCGAAGATGTTTTTATAACAGCTTTCACTAATCAATATCAAATCAACACATTAAAAAAGACATTTTCTTAAAAAAATAAATAAATAAATAAAAATCACCCAACCTGAACTCTCTCACGTCTAACATCAACTTTTTGCTGGTAACATGTAAGCATCTATCAAAAAAAGCAAACAATAGAAATGTAAAGCATTCTCACTTGACTTTCTTTTTGTCAAATCTTGACATTTTGAAATTTTTTAGGAGTCATTTAACTGAACGTGACAATACTAAATATTTAGTTTTATTTACATTTTGTTTACATTTGTTTTGTATTTAAAGCATATTGCACAGTCTTTCAGCCGTATTTGTAACTTTAAATACTGACATAATTTGGAACCAATTATCATTTGTGTAATAATAGTTGAAATTGGTTAAAGGAATTTTTCTGTCATTTTACTGTTTAAAACTGGTATAATCCAAACTATTCAAGTTCAGCATTGTTTTTAGACAACACAATACCAAAGTTTCAGGTTCATAAGAGTTACATTAATCTGTTGTGAAATAACTCTGATTTTCAATATAAATAATACACTCTTTTATCAATTTTCTGAACAAAACAAGATCTCTAAATTAAATCTATGATTTTTATTTATTTTTTTGAAAGCCATTTTATCCACATTTTATATAAGAAAAATTTTTTTTATTCTCAAACCATACAAAACAAGTCTAGAGAAACTGCACATGATCAAGCGGTCCTTGACTTCATATATCACTGAAAGAACAGTTTTCCAAACTTACTTTGATACCGAGGCCTTAACACTCGATTAAAAGTCAGACAAGGTGAAGTAAGGAAAACATTTCAGTTTCAACTTTGACTTCCAGTGTTTTCTACAGGGAACAACCAGCGCAAAGAGTACAACCCGTGATTGCGTTACTAACAAACAAAAGATTAGACAAACAACTCATCATCACCTACACACACACAGTGCGCGACGCGACACACCAGAACGATCCATTTATGACCCCCAGCATTCGAACAAATTGGTTGATTATGACGAGGCGTTCTAGTTTAAACGCGTCGCGACGGAATGTGATGTAGACGATGACAAGCATGTCATTATGAAACGAAACTAACCCAATTTCTAATCAAAAAATTCATCTTGATTACTTCACAGTATGGCGAGCTTAAAAGAAACTTACCATAGGAAGACAACACGCTAAAAAACAGCTACTTACGTCTAAAAACTTTCATTTTTCAAACGTGCAGATGATCTTACCTTTACTGGTGTCCTGGACTTAAATGGTGTGTACGAGTTTATTGGTCCGGTTCGATGTGTTGAAAACGTGAAGGGGAGCTCATTGTGCTGTCATCCTGAGGAGGAGAACACCTGGAATACAGCAGACTCATGCAGAACTGACACAAACACTTTTACCATGGAGTTTACGTAACACCACCATCCGCTGGTCACGATTGTGTCCCAAATCATAGTCCTCTAACTGACTAGACAGCGTTTTCAGGCATCATGGTCTACAGAAATGACTAAGGACACGTCTATGGTGTGTCAAACTTGCTGTAAGCATGTGTAAAGCCCCGAAGTGTGAATAAGGAACGCGCATGATATGTCAATAATGCTGTCTAGGTAGAAAGCTTACTAGGTTTTGAGACACCACCAGTGCGTTGACGTATTTGCATGGTGGGACAACATGGAGTTTCTTAAAGGGCTATGAGCACGTGAAACATGAAAATCAATTATTAATTTAGTGGCTCCAAAAATGTGGACACTTGATCTTATGGAATGTGCGAATGTATCAGATGCGAATATTTATGCAAAGCATCAGATACACTTTATACAAAATAAGAAAAAAGAATTATAGGATTTTTCTCAGAAATGATTTCAATTTTCTGAGACAAATTAAAATTAATTTATAGTCTTTTAGAGGATGATGAAGTAAGTTTCCATCACACTAATTGGAATACATTGCAAGTAAACTATAACAATGATATTATGCCTTAGCCTAGTTCTTATATAGCCAAATTAGATACAATTATCTGGTCTAATTCTATTTCAAAGTCCAATTTTTATCTCTTTTCTATATTCCACAAATAAATGAATAGTAACTACAAGGCAGGTAATTATATCTTTAAAAATGTTTAGCATATTTTATACAAACCTTACATGAAACCATAAATATTATGAATAAGATAAAAAAAAAAAAACCCTGCAATGAGTCATCATTGTCTTATGATAAAACCTAATACATCAGATAAATAACATACTTTATTTGTTTGTTTTATTCGACTTACTCTTTTTATTCATAAATGGTCGCCACAGCGGAATGAACCACCAACTTATCCAGCATATGTTTTACGCACCAGGTACCTTTCCAGCTGCAACCCAGTACTGGGTAACATACAGGCTGATTCACAATCATACACTTTGACCAATTTAGTTAATTGAATTCACCTGTGCTAACCACTTTGCGACCATGTCGCTCCACATACATTATTTTCTATGTAATTACTTTACATCAAGGTTCAATTTGTTCATATTAATTACACAAGTTTAAATGAAATGCATTATTATTCCCCTACTTATCCAACATTAATACAACTTTTCATTTTAATAACAATTAGTAAATATGATTTAACAAAACTGTCAACAAATAAAAACAATCATGTTTATTAACTACCATGTGCAAAATAAATAAACACTGTAACAACCGTATTGATCATTGCCAGTTAATGTGTTATTACTTAGTAGTATTTAATGTAAGTTATTTCTGTAACCATTGTTGACTAATGGACCTTACTTTAAAGTGGTATCTAATGTACAGTAAATCAGTTTTGTGAATATACTGTATTAATTGGAATATTTCATTATTACAAATTTAATGGAGCATCTTTTAAAAACTTTAAATAATAGAAAACATTCTGTTAATAAATATTTAATTTTTTTAAACAGCTTATGTAACGGAATAAAAATATTAGGTGGGAGAAACTAAAAAACAAACCACATACAAGTTTAATTATTTAACTACATAAAAAGATTAAAAATATATATATATATATTGAATATATTGAAGTCAGAAACATTAGCCCTTTTTTATATATTTCCCAAATGATGTTTAACAGAACAAGGACATTTTTACAGTATGTCTGATAATATTTTTTTCTTCTGGAGAAAGTCTTATTTGTTTTATTTAGACTAGAATAAAAGCAGTTTTTAATTTTTTTAAAAACATTTTAAGGTCAAAATTATTAGCCCCTTTAGGCTACATTTCTTTTCCAAAGTCTACAGAATAAACCATTACACAATAACTTGCCCAATTATCCTAACCTGCCTAGTTAACCTAGTTAAGCTTTAAAATGTCACTTTAAGCTGTATAGAAGTGTCTTGAAAAATACCCAGTCAAGACAAATATTATTTACTGTCATCATTGCAGAGATAAAATAAATCAGTTATAAGAAATTAGTTACTAAAACTATTTAATGTTTAAAAATTTGTTGAGAAAATCTTCTCTCCGTTAAACAGAATTTTTTTCCTAAAGTAAACGGGGGCTAATAATTCAGGGGGCTAACAATTCTGACTCAAATGTGTGTGTGTGTGTGTGTGTGTGTGTGTGTGTGTGTGTGTGTGTGTGTGTGTATGACAAAAGAACATAACATTTTTAAATATGCATTAGGCATTAGTAAATAATACTACAACTAAAAAGGCATTTCTGAAAATAATAATACAATCTAAATCCTCATGATAAAATCTAAAACAGCACCAATGACACACAACAGCAAATCCCAAACTGATTAAGGAGAGATTACATTTATTTTAAACAATCGTATTACAATCAAATGCATGGAGCGATGATTTAATAAGGCTCAGAAAACCCAAAGGTTTCATAGACCAACATAACAGCTTGCTTCAAAAAAGTGCAACTTCTTGAAAATGAAAAACAAATAAATGTTTGAATTACAAACTATTTTAAGAAATGATCTGTCTGTACACATGAAAAAAACAAAACAAAATCATGTTATGGGGTCAGAAGTGATATGCAAAACAGCCCACAAAGGGTGACCGTGTTTTTAAGAAAAGGAAAACAAACAAGGTAATTACATGTACCATGTGCTACAGAAACACCCCCCAGTCACATGACAAAGGCTTTCAGGACAAATGAATGGTCTCAGCTGTTTACATCACCACTGCTTTTTCCACTGGGAATTAACTGCAGCTAGTTGTTGGAGATCAATTCAGTTCATAGTCAGTCCTTTAAAAACATCTTGATCTAAATAGTTTATCTCTTACCACTGCATTTGCTCTTGAATGTAATACTACCTATTGCTTGTACAATTTTGACATCCACATTTTAGACATGTTTTGTATCTTGAATCTGATTGGTGTTAAAATCAGCATGCCAGATGAGTGTTTAGTCTAATAAAATGACATTTCTGGCTACTGCACACAGTCTGCGCAGGATCAGATCCTTAATCCTGACTCTTTATTTGAACATGGCGTTGAAAGATCTGCCAATGATAATCCTTCTGATCTCACTGGTTCCTGCACCAATCTCATAAAGTTTAGCGTCTCTTAAGAAGCGGCCCATTGGGTAGTCATTGATGTAACCATTTCCACCTGCAAAGAGAAACAAGTCAGATCAGACAGGGGTTTACTGAATGAGCAGGATTTCAATTGCTCCATTTTAAAACCCACCACACAATGGCAGACAGTCTAAGAAGTTATAAAATGAGTTTGGAGTAAAAATATGTTGCTATATTTAGCATTTTCACATGCACTGTGTAGTTCACTTTTAACAGGGCTGCACACTATATGGCAAAATTATTGTTATCGTGATAATAGTACTGTATATGCAATAACGCAAATATGTGTGACTAAAGACATTACATTTTATGCATTGGTTGTTTATCTTAATTAGACCAATCCGATGGGGCCTTACTATCTTTATCTCTGCCTCCTCAGCAGTTGCTGTTCTGCTATTGGCTGAAGCATCCCAAAATTGAGAGCTAAAAATAGATACTAAGCATATTTCCATTTTATTTAGTATGCTTAAAAACAGTATGCGAGAAGTACCCAGATGACCTGCTACTACTTCCAGTGAGATTCTGAAGTATGCATCAGAGAATCTGACATGGGTAGTGCATCCGAGATCCATTCGTACTGCTCCAATTCATACTGTATAGAGTGAACTTTTCTAACGGTCTAGTAGTAAATTCAAATGTAGTACCCACTAAGTAGGAGGAAATTTCGGACTCAGCCTGGTGGGAAATGCCAACAGCCAATCAGAGTCAGAATATCTGCTGAGATTTTCCCTCATTCATAGTGTTTTAAAGACAAAATATTTGCATCTTGACACAGTCTTAAGTTTGAATTAGAATTAAAGTCTGATCTAAAGAATATATTTTAAGATCTGAATTTTTTTTTCTTTAATATATTTAAATACATATTTTTATTATAATTTTATAAATAATGGACTTAAAAACATTGCCAATAAAAGAAAACTTTTTCTATTGTAAGAAATATCTTTATCGTAAAACTCAACAACAACATTGCATATTTTTCAGTATCGTGCAGCCTTAACCTAAAAGCGGCACATGCTGCTGTCATTATCATACAACCATTATCTTGATGTCATTATCATCCAATTAAGTCAATTGGACCATTAATTTGAGTAGCTTGTCAGTAAACTATTATTCAGTGGGGTAAATGCTGCTCCATCTGAAAGCACATTTAAACCCCAACAACCAGGGTTTAGACCAGGGGTGGGCAAACTCGGTCCTGGAGGGCTGGTGTCCTGCACAGTTTAGCTCCTACTCTAATCACACACACCTGCTTATAGATTTCTAGAGATCTTGAAGACTCTGATTAGCATGTTCAGGTGTGTTTGATAAGTGTTGCAGCTAAACTATGCAGGACACCGGCCCTCCAGGACCGAGTTTGCCCACCCCTGGTTTAGACCCTGCTTTACTGACAAAATGTGAATGAAAATTGCTTTTGATTAATCATCAAAGAAAAAGCCACGGACAAAAAATATATTTTCTTTAGCTGGTCAAATTACTTGTATGCAAATGCTTTGTTTTACAGCAAAACGCTGTTGAATTCAAATAGGGTTTCTGCAGGTTTCAAGTAAAATTTTGTAAAACTTTTTTAGACCATTATAGAAGAAATTTCAGACATATACAGGGCTTTTTTTTTTTTTTTACATAATATTATAATTAGTTATTTCTTAGCTAGATGTTTTAAATAAATTGTCAAAATAAGCAAACCCTAGTTGTATACATACAACTACAAATACATGTTTCAATAAAACATATCTTTAAAAAAATATCTATGTTAAACTAAATGCATGCACAACAGTCTGTGTCCTCACAATATGGACAATAAATACACAGATAACTTTTAAACAAATATTATTATATGGACAGTAATTAAACCATATTGTAAATAGAGTTATAAATAGAGTTTTGATTTCTAGATAGTTAGTGACTGGATCTGGATGCATGTTGGGTAGCTTTACATGGATATGGGAAAATTAAGACCGGTTTACAATTAGTTAATGCCTACAAAACAAAAATTCAGTGAATGTAAGACTTTAAGGCCTAAAATTTACTTTTTGAAATTTAAGACTTTTAAAGACCCAACAGACACCCTGTTTAAAAAATGGACATGATTCCAGTCAGCTGGATGTGTTATGAATCTGCCTGAAAAAAAGCCCTAAACAAGATGTGTGCCCATGTTCTCCCAATTCATTGTCAAGAGCATGTTTCAATTGGCCAAAAATATCCAAAAAACCAGAGCACTAAATTCTGTCTTAGGTTGCAAAATCTTCCAAACTATACAATCAGATTTTCAAGTAAAAAGGCCCTTTTTTATTTAAAATCTCAAGCATCTTCAGTTTATCATATGTTTTAGCAAAAGATCAGTTATTTTACAGCCTCATTTGCTCTTATTTTCCAAAGGTGCTAATATTTGTGAAGGGCACTGTACAGTATATGTGGCATTTACAATTAATCAGCACATTGAATTTTCAATGATACCAGGCAAATCAAAGTTTCAATTTATTAGCTGTTTAACCCCCCACCCCCCTGTATAGCCCCTGATCTCTGTCTAAGGCACATCAGGAGCGGGGTTTTTTTCTATTTTTTGCTGTTTTAACTATTAGGCACTCACCCAGGCATTGAATCCCATCCAAGGCAACTTGAGTTGCATTCTCAGCACAATAAAGGATTACCCCAGCACAGTCCTACAATAACATGACAAATCAATACTGCTAGTACACACACTCAGGAAGGACTGTATGCATCATTTCCAGGATGATTGGAAACGTTAAAAAAACAGAGCAGTCAAACAACAAAACATTGGGTAAAGAGCTCTTACCTTAGCACTGAAATGGCCTTTGTCACAAGCACGAGCAACGTTGTATAAATACTGTCGACAGGAACTAAGGCGTGTGTACATGTCAGCCATTTTTCCTTGCATCAGCTAGTTTTGGGGGGAAAAAAGGTTGGCAATAGAACGTTAGTTGGTACTGTTTCAGAAATGCACATAGATGAAAATATGTATATATTCAAACATACTACTATTGAAAGTTTGTTGGTAAGATTTTAATATTTTTAAAAGAAATCTCGTGCTCACAAAGTCAGCATTTATTAAATCAAGAATTTAACTGCTAAATTGTAAAAAAAAATATATTTTACAAATATATATTAAAATAGCTGCTTTGTATAATAATGCACTGTATGTAAAACAATCTGTGATTTAATGCTGATTTTTCAGCAATGCTTCTGTGTTTCATATTTCAGAAATCATACAAAAATGCTGATGTGCTGCTCTAAGCATTTCTTCCTTTATATAAAATAGAAAATTCAAATAAACAGCTTTACACACACACACACACACACACACACACACACACACACACACACACAAAAATACAATTTTAATGCCAATTGGATGACCATTTAAATGTTGTAATATATCATGATGAAAATGTATGTTACAATGTAAAATTCTGTAATGTCTTTTAATCAATTTAATGTAAAATTGTTGAATAAAAGGTAATTCCTTCTTTTAAAATATTACTGACCCCAGTTTGAAATAAATTTATGGATATGAATAGATGGTTAAGCATTCATCAAAAAAGTTATAAGATATTACTTGGTATTTACTAGCCAATAGTCTCAGATTCATTTTTGGAAGATGCAGTCACTTCACAGCATCTTTTATTATGTCAACAAACAATAAATCAATGTCTCAAATTTCACACTTGAAAATGGTCCTAAATACATCAGCATCATTTCTGAAGCAATGCAAAAATATGCTTGTATTTTCTTTCTGAAATGATTTACCGTTCATTATAAAATCAAGTTTTAAATATTGCTGTTCATTTCTAAATCATTAAATAATGAATCTTCCAGCTACCTGAAAAAACTTACTGCCCCTATAATACCTCAAGATGCCAAAGATCTGATAAGAGCGGCCGCTAAATTCTTATTTCTCACTTAAAGTGTTTCGGTGGCAGGTCCTACAATATGAAATAGCCCACACAAGAGCATTAGTTTTCCTCCTAGCTTATCTGCTTTCAAATCTGTTCTTAAAATATGTCTTTGGCTTTTAGTTGATCTGTTTTTATGGTTTTGGTTTGTTATACTTTATAGTATACTTGTTTCTACAGTACAAGTATACTTATTTGCTTTATTCTGAAATCCACTGATGACATTTCTTCCAAATTTGATGTACAGTAGTAATTTAAAGCGTTTTTGCATAAAATAATAAAAACAGGTACCGTTTTTTCAGATACGTTTATATTCATTTTAAGACGACACAATACCAGTGTTTTAACTTCTTATCTTATGAACTTATCGTTAACTTAAATCCTTTATCTGTGGAATAGCCATGATATTCAATCACAACAAACTGCTCTTATTTACAATATTTTAATTAGAAATTTTGTAGAAATCTTATTGCAGCTCAATAGAATAAAACAAATAGTAATGTTTTACTAAAAAAATAAATTAAGCAAATTCAGAGAAACTTAAAGTGGTCTCAATTATTTCAAGAGCTATAAAAGAAATAATAAAACTATTCATACATTTTTTTTTACATAAAATTTGTTGGCAAACAGAAATATTATATACTAATATGTGAACATTTAACATATTGAACACAAACGAAACACTTCACTTTACCTGAAAGTGGCCAATTTTCTGTCCAAAAGCTTCGCGAACATGTAGATAAGGAATTGCATGATCAAGCACAGCTTGCATGATGCTGAGGGAATGTGTAAAGTCATCAAACAAACAACTACAACTGGAAATGCTACTGGAAATAAACACAACAAAAATTACCCAACAGGTCCAGAAGCCAGGACGAGTCTTTCCAGGTCCAAACCACTCATCAAAACATAGACTCCTTTATTTAAAGGGCCCAATACATTTTCCTCTGAAACCACAACAAAACGTTTTCAGATTTAGTTTGGAGCCTGAGACATATTTAGCCTCACCAATATGCATGAAGACTAACACACCAGGAATCTTGCAGTCTTCAAAGACGAGTTCACAAGTGCTGGATCCTCTCATTCCCAGTTTATCCAGCTTCTGCGCTGAGCTGAATCCTGGCATACCCTTTACCACACAAACACAATCAATCTGATATGATTATCTATTGAAAATACTTCCTTACTGAACAATAGATTAAAACTGAAATGGTTTATCAGATTCATCAGATTTTTGCAATATGGTTTTAGATACAGTATATCCTAATAAATCATCCACTGGGAAGTGATTTTCCTCTCTGACCTTCTCAACAATGAAAGCAGTGATGCCACGAGCTACTGCTTCTGGGTCTGTCTTAGCATACACGATCAGAACATCTGCATCTGATCCATTCGTAATCCAGAATTTGTTACCGTTTAACACATAGTGATCCCCTTAAAAAAGAAAGAAAGAAATCAAGGCTGTAAGATAAGCAAATATGTGTTGACACCAATGCAGAGGCAAAAATAAAAAACCCTAATATGTCAATACATTACCTGACATAAGTCTTGTCGTTTAATCAAGTTTTAGCAATTACGAATAATAACTTGACTTCTAATTGATCATTTGGTATCAGAAGTAGCTTATATGAAAGGTAATGGCCTCAAGGTTATGCTTATTTTAACAAAATATACCCTGATCATGCCTTGATTTTTTATTATTTTAATAGGACAGTAAGGTCTGACTTTGCTTAGGCAAAAGTCTTGTCACATAACAGAAATAATGTACAGTATAGAATATAAAGTCCTGGTGCAGTGGAAAAAGAATTAATACAGTGTATGACTCCCATGAGCTTGGAGGACTGCATCCATACATCTCTGCAATGACTCAAATAACTTAATAATAAAGTCATCTGGAATGACAAAGAAAGAGTCCTTGCAGGTCTCCCAGAGTTCATCAAGGGTCTTTGGGTTCTTCTTCATCTTACCCCAGACAGGCTTAATAATGTTCATATCTGGTGATTGGGCTGTCCAATCCTGGAACACTTTGACCTTCTTTGCTTTCTGGAACTTTGATGTGGAGGCAGAAGTATGAGAAAGAGCGCTATCCTGCTGGAGAATTTGTCCTCCTTTGTGGTTTGTAATGTAATGAATGCAACCACAAACTATCATTTTTCCTGCCCCAAACGTCACTGATTTCTGTGTCCATTTGGGTTCAGATAGGTCTTTTGCAGTATTTGTGATGATTGGGATGCAGTTCAACAGATGATTCCTCTGATAAATCCAGCTTTTGCCACTTTCTCAAATGATCAACCAGAAGTCAAGTTATTTTTGTTGCTCTTGCAACTGAGACTTTTGTCAGGTAGTGTACATTCACACTCTACATACAATGCTAGAATGTTAAACCCAAGCATAACAAACCTGCTATATTATATAAACGATGATAAAAATAAATAGTAGTGCATTTTTAACTCATAACTAATTTATCATAAATCAAGTAAAATGGTTTTAGTTTTTAGTTTTAATTAATTTGGTAAAAAAGATTGTTGAATATGAATATAATTTATTTGTTATTGTTTATTACATGCAAAAATAACAGAATTAACATTTGTATGTAGGTACAATTGTAAAACAAATTGTATGTAAATCTACAAATCTACTGTATGCATTTGATATTAGACATTCATGCAGACAGTACTGCTTACACATGAAAAAAAAAACGGTTAAAGAAATTACTTTTTGCAATACATAAAGTAAAAAATAGCAGTTATTTGGAATAATACTGCTTTGTAACATTATAAATGTATTTACTGTCACTTTCTGAATAAAGGTATTATTTTATATTTATATATACATTAATTTACATTTATACGTGCATACATGTTTATATTTATTTGCTATTGTATATAATATAAACATAATATAAATAATATGAACATATAATCTAAAACTTTTAAATAGTGCTGCATATGACATAACAAATGCACATAACATGCATACCCAGTTACAACATGTGCATGACAATATAATAGTAAGGAACAGAGTAGAACAGAATTATAACAGAAGGCCAGTCACCTTGTTTTTTTGCTGTCAGTTTCATAGACACTACATCAGAGCCAGAATTAGACTCACTCATGGCCAGAGCACCCACATGTTCACCAGTCAACAACTAAAGTACAAACATAGACATTACTGATAAAACACTGAGCCTAAAATTCTTAATTAGTATGCATTAGGTCATGTGTCTTTTAAAAAAAGCTAAAGTCACTATAAACAAAAGCACCACACATCTTTTATTTCTTTGATATATCCAAGACAAAATGTAGAATGCAGGCATGTGCATATAATGTTTAATAATTGTTTTAATGTTGTAACTGATTAACTTGTAGCTAATTTAATTTAACTGCACAAATACATAAACAAATAAGACTGTCATGATACATTTATAATGGTAACGCGAAACGTCTCATGAATATTAAGGAGATTTTGTGCATACTTACTGTATGTCAACCGCTAAGTGTCTTTTGCTCAGATGTCATTTGAAATGCAAAGATGACATTGTTTGAGATGTCTTTGTTATATCAAAACCTGCCAATGTCTTTGTCATGGCATTGGCAACTTGACTTAACCAAGACAACATAGCTTGTCATAAATCTGTCATAAACATAACTATCATGAGCCCATTTTAATTGCATCATCAATATTTTTGATCATTTTTTCCAATGAAAAAAACTGAATTTGTCCTTAAAGTTTCTCAATAAAAGTGCTAATACTGTCAAATAATTTTATGACAGCATCATTAACATTTAGTGACAAATTCAGTTACAGTACAGACAAGTTATGTTGTTCTGTATTTGTTTTATATATTTGTTTGTCATCTTTGCAAATAAAATATTGTAACTGAACAAATTACATAATGTCAGTTGTTATAACCATACATAAAGTTATGGTTATGGTACCAACAAGTTATGGTACCAACCTACTTATCAAAATATTAATAATCAATGTACACATATAAATAAAATAAATAAATAAATAAATAACACTGTTATTAGTTTAAAAGGTTAATAAGATTAATTAAAAAGCTGTGGTTTGCTTTTGGTGGATCTCATGTAACTGAATGTTTGCCTTGCCTTGATCCAGAAAAAAAAAAACATTAGAGAATAAATAAAATTTATATTGCATGAGATTTATTTTCATAAAATATTATGAGGGCAGGTATAATTATTATAAGGGAATAAATATAATAATAATAATGTTCAAAGATTAATCCTTTATGATAAATATTGCAATCTAGCTCTGTTTCCATGATGACTTTACCTGCAACACAGACACTTGCATGTAAACATTAAAACACTTGGTCACACCTTAGGCATGTACTTCTCTTTCTGCTTCTGGTTTCCATGTCGAACCATCTGATTTACACATAAGTTGGAATGCGCTCCATAGCTGAGTCCAATAGCGGCAGATACACGGGAGATCTCCTCCATAATAATCACATGATCAAGGTAGCCCAGTCCTGTTCCCCCGAACTCCACTGCACACATGGGGGAAAAGAACACAAACTTTAGATTTGCACAAAGAATCCTATCAGACTATTTTCAATAGTGTTTTAGCAGCTGTTAAGTCATCAACAATAGTTATGTTTTATGAAACAGCGTATATGATCCAACCTGGTGCAGTAACTCCAAGCAGTCCAAGGTCACCCATCTCCTTCCAAAACTCCTAGTTTAAAAAAAGAAGAAAATTTTCATATTTGTTATGATTCATTGCTCAAAGCATTAATTCATACAGGGGCTGGACATGGAAACTGAAACACAATAATTTATTAGTATGGTGTATGACCTCCTTTTGCAGCCAATACAGCATCAATTTGTCTTGATAATGACAGATACAGTCCTGCACAGTGACCAGAGGGATTTTGAGCCATTCTTACAGAATAGTGCCCAGGTCACTATGTGAACTTGATACTTGCTGCTTCAAAACAGCCCAAAAGTGGCTCAATAACATTTACATCTGGTGACTGTGCAGGCCATGACAGATGTGTAACTTCACTTTCATGTTCATTAAAACACTCTGTTTTCAATCTTTTTGTGTGTATTTGTGCATTATAATCATGAAACACGGCACAGCCTTCAGGATACAATGTTTGAACCATAGGGTGCACATGGTCCTCCAGAATGGTTCGGTAGTCCTTGACAGTGACACGCTCATCTAGCACAAGTATTGGGCTGAGGCAATGTCATGATATTGAAGCCCAAACCATCACTGATCCACCACCATGCTTCACTATGGGCATGCAATGGTCAGGGTCGTAAGCTTCTTTGGGACTTGGGGATTCTCTACACTGTAACTCTCTCAGAAAAGTCCCGTAAGAAATCAGTAAAGTACATTTTTATCTATAATTGATCATCTATATATGCATGCAGCTGCTACTCAGAAAAGTAAGTAATTTTATCATTTTGTGGTATTGTTTTTTGTGATTTTTGTGTGAAACTTTGTGTTGCCTGCTGTCTTGACCAGGTCTCACTGAAAGAAGAGACAGTACTGTCTCAATGTGATTTCCTGGCTAAATAAAGGAAATAATAATAATAATAATAATAATAATAATAATAATGGCGATGCAGTGGTGCAGTGGGTAGCACGTTCGCCTCACAGCAAGAAGGTCGCTGGGTCGATCCTCGGCTTAGTTGGCGTTTCTATGTGGAGTTTGCATGTTCTCCCTGCGTTCGCGTGGGTTTTCTCTGGGTACTCCGGTTTCCCCCACAGTCCAAAGACATGCGGTATAGGTGAATTTGCGTAGGCTAAATTGTCCGTAGTGTATGTATGTATGTGTGTGTGTGTGTGTGTGTGTGTGTGTGTGTGTGTGTGTGTGTGTGTGTGTGTGTGTGTGTGTGTGTGTGTGTGTTTCCCAGAGATGGGTTGCGGCTGGAAGGGCATCCGCTGCGTAAAAAACTTGCTGGATAAGTTGGCGGTTCATTCCGCTGTGGCGACCCTGGATTAATAAAGGCACTAAGCCATCAAGAAAATGGATGAATAATAATAATAATAATAATAATAATGGTGGACAGACTGTAAAGGTGGACTCATCAGAGAACAAAACATGTTTCACAATGTCCACAGCCCAAGATTTTCGGCACCATTGAAACTGACGTTTGGCTATAGCAGTCCAGCCATGTACTGTATACTGACCCTGTAGAGCTCCCAATGAACAGTTGTGGTGGAATAAGAAGAGTTACACATGTAATTCTGCAATGAGTTGGGCTGCTGTGGTTTTATGTTTTTTTAATACAATCTGGGTTAGCACCCGAACATCAATCAATGAACCTCCATCACTAAATTCACCAGTGTTTCAGTTTTAATGTCCAACCCCTTTTTAAACATTAGGTTTTTGTCATTTACAAAAACTCACCCTCATCTGAGGAAACTCGTTTTTCTTGTCAATCTCATCGGCGTAGGGAGCGAGTTTCTCCTGGAAGAATCTCTGGACTGTCTGTCTGAGCTGGGGTTCAAAGGGAGAATAGATTATAAACTAAAGGGTAATGAAAGCCCATTTCCACCACAAGACTTTTTTTTTTTTTTTACAACTATAAGTGTACATCTTTAATAATTTATGACTTTTTCTTCAAAAAACAACAAAACAAGAATAAAAAACAATTCAGTGATGCCAAATGCACACATTTATCAGTGTATCCCATACAAAAAGTATTGTAGAGCAGGAGTTGCCAATCTTTTCAGCCCGCGACCCCTAAATTAACAATCAAAGATGGTTAAACACATACAAACGTGTACATTGTGCATGCAAAATATGCCTATATAAACACAATCATATTGACAACACAAAAAAGTGTAACAGTCTAACAACCATTTCAGTTTTATAGTCATTTATTAAGTAAATATAAACCTCAACTAAAGAAACTAGTGCACAGCATGTTTTCCGCACAAGTTTATTCCTGGTTTTATTTTGGAGGCCGCCACTCAGTGATCATTCTCAATGCTCAGTTGTGGCCTGTATTTATTTTTAATGTATTTGATTGTTATCAAGGCGTCAGAAAGTTTAACCTGGTGCTTTAAAATCAATCTGCGGCAGCTGACGCTATTGCTGTGCTGTTAATCAAATGTAAACACACCAATCATATGAAAATTTATTTAAAGGCTGATGGCTTTTCATTTGCATGTGGTTGTTTTTTTTACTATTAAAAACAACTATGTTTTATCTTCTGTGGGTTATGAATAAAATATGGTAATTCTAATAGTTGAATAAAATTTTGTTTGACTTGGAAATCACCAAGCAACCCCCTTACGTCCCCCACTTTGGGAACCACTGCTGTAGAGAGGTAGTATCATCATGGTGTGGTGATGATATTAAAGACATTTTGCTGCTGATTACCACAGTCATAAATTAAGGCTGCACATTATATCAAAATATTGCAAAAGTGAAAAAAGCACTAAAACAAAACAACCACTATAAAACTTTAAGATATTTTTTTTTAATAATTCTGTCTAACAGCATCCCAATGTCTGCAACATAATTTATTGATTTATTAAAACAAATAAAATGTATTTAATAATTAAAGGCAAGCGAATGCAGTTAGTACAAATAAAGATTAAAAAACTCCATTAACTTTAATTAAAATCATATTTAAACTAATAGAAACTTTCAAAAATTTAGGGTCAGAAATTCTAAGTTTTTTGAAGAGGATTCTTTTGTTAACTAAATCTAGTAACTAAATCTGCATACTACCATCTCAAAAACATTGCAAGAATTAGATGCTCTGTTTCCAGTGAGGACTTGCTCATGCTTTTATCAGCAGCAGGGTGGATTACTGTAATGGACTCCTCACTGGCCTTCCCAAAAAGACAGTGAAACAGTTACAGCTCATCCAGAACGCTGCTGCCAGGATTCTGACCAGAACCAGACACTCAGAGCACGTCACACCTGTGCACAGGTCTTTACACTGGCTCCCAGTCAAATTCCGACTAGACCTTAAGTTTTATTACTTGTCTATAAATCACTAAATGGCCTAGGACCTCAATACATTACAGATATGCTCACTTAATACAAACCTAACAGATCCCTTAGATCAGTGGTCACCAAACTTGTTCCTGGAGGGCCGGTGTCCAGCAGATTTTAGCTCCAACCCTAATCAAACAGACCTGAACAAGCTAATCAAGGTCTTACTAAGTATTCTTGAATCATCCAGGCAGGTGTGTTGAGGCAAGATGGAGCTAAACCCTGCAGGGACACCGGCCCTCCAGGACCAGGATTGGTGACCCCCTGCCTTAGATCATTAAGATCATATAAACTAGAAATTCCAAGAGTTCACTCAACGTAGGGTGAATCCACCTTCAGCTATTATGCCCCCTCGTTTCTGGAATCAGCGTCCAGAAATGATCAGATGTGTTCCAACATTAGGCACATTCAAATCAAGACTGAAAACATCTATTTAGCTGTGCCTTTACTGAATGCGCACTGGGCCATCTGATCGCACTACTCTTTTCTTTTTCATTCTTTTATAACCTGTTTTAACACATTTTAATCGGTTTCTATATTTTGTTTTTATTTTCTTATTCTTGTCTCTTTCATTTCTGTTTATGTAAAGCACTTTGAATTGCCACTGTGTATGAAATGTGCTATATAAATAAACTTGCCTTGCCAGTTTTTAACCGCATTTATTTGGTAAAAAAAATATTTTAAAAAATCTAATTCTTGAGAAATATTACTACAATTTAAAATAACTGTTTTATAGTGCAATCTATTTTAAAATCAAATGTAATCCTTCGATAGTTAAGCAGAATTTTCTGCAGCAACTACTCTGGACTTCAGAAATCATTCTGACATGCTGAAGAGATAACTTTAATGGCTATTACTTATGTTCAGAATAACAGCACGTATTAAATGTGATTAAAAAATATTGTTTTGTGACACAAATAAATAAAAATATATACATACACACACACACACACACACAAACATATATATATATATATATATATATATATATATATATATATATATATATATATATATATATATATATATATATTGTGGAAAACACTGAGAATAACGGTGACCAAATGCTAAACAATGTGGTAAATGTCATATGTCCTCAAGTTTGTAGTTCTTAAACTTTTAATGATTCCCTCCAATCAAAACGCGCCGTCCAATTACACCCACCCAGCTGTTCGTTTGTCACAAGCAGCAGAGGAAGCACATGTCATTAGTTGCGTAACAACATCGCATAAACAATTAATCATCAAACAAAGTGTCAATATCAAGTCTGGATGTTAACGTTACCTTTTTAATGTCAAGCTTTAACTCACATTTACCGCATTAAACTGATAACTGCCCGTCTTTCAGCTCATACGCAAGGCACGTCAACAGAGCACAGAACAGCGACATTTCAGGTGTTTTGGTTGTGTTTTCAGTTTGTGGGATACCTGGATCTGCTCCTCAGTCAGTCCGTTCACAATGTCGTCCACTGGAACCGCTCCAGCGCATCCGCGACGGGAAACACCAGCACTGACCTTCACGACTCCCTGACAAACACGCAGCGCTCTTCTGACAGCAAACATTTTAGGGAATTTAGTTACAGTGACTTCAGGGTGAAGACAGAGTACAACTGGAGAAAGGTGAATTATGCAACAGGTACAAGAGTGCGGCAGGTGAAGAGTACAGCACTGGGAGCATCACCACAGTAAACAGAAGGAATTCCGCTCTTCTTCTCTTCTGTAGTCGACGTGATTCATTGCCGCTGCTAGAGCTTTACTGGCACCTACTGCGAGGAAGTACAAACTACATTCAAACGATATATGACCATAGAAAAGCACTCGTTTCTACAATAAAACTGTTATTTTTCAACTGTAGGTTACAAAATTATTTAATTGAGTGCTGTGGGCCGAAAGTAAATATAGCAAACTGTAATACATTAAAGTTGCCATGGGTAATTTCCTAATTTAATATTTATAAATAAAATAAATAAAATATATTACTTCAACTGTATTTACTACTGCATTCTCATTTGTTTTTGAAAATGTATATTATTTCTAACGAACTTATTACATTAAAACCATAAAAAACATTTTAAAAATCCAAACAATGGAGTTCAATGCCGAATACACTATGCTGAACTGCTTTTGCCTTGATTTGAATGCTGCTGTCTTTTGCTTTATTATTTAAGTGATAGTGTGTAAAAAATCAAATCTGATTAATTTACAACATTAAATTGAAATATTTAATTTCAGGCTGTTTTTTTTTTTTTGTAGCTCAACAATAAAACAAACGAACAAACAAACAAACAAACAAACAAACAAACAAACAAACAAACAAACAAACAAACAGAAGGTTACTTTAATAGCCATCCCAATCATTTTCCCTCTGGTGAACCAAATCAAAGGATGCAAAGGGTGTTAATTAAGACGTTTTAATTGGTTGCATTTTAGAGTCATATTTTAAGCACCTTTTTTTGCTGGACTAACTGGTTGGATGGTCATCACAACCAAGCATTTTGATGTACCAAAAACATTTTCTAAAGATTTTTAAATACAAATGTATTACATTATATAGGCCTATCATTTAAAAATAGGAATCTGTTAAAGTTTTAAATTAAAAACTAGCATATCATTTCAATATCATTAATTTAAATAGTAAACTGGCCAGCACATTCAATTTCCCTCAGTCACACTGAAGCGACAGTCAAAACCATCTTCACTGGGTTATTTTCACAATTTATTAGCAGTCAAAATAGGACAATTGAGCTAAAGTATTGAACAAATTCTGGACCTTTGTCATTAAGGAATGGGCCTTTCGACCTTTCCCAAAAAGTAAACCTTTTTGCAGTTATTCAACTTGTTTTCTATTAAATTATGAGGTTCAAATACTGCATTTTAGTGACATTTTAAACACAAAGTTTTGCTGAATCAGCTTGTCATGTGGTGATTATAATAACCACTTTTTGATGCAACCAAAGTATTCAGTACATTTTTGTCAAAGTGTTTATCATACTATTTTACCACAAAGTGTTTATTCACAGATGTGCATTTAAACTGAAGGTTATTACAATTTTATAAATAAGGTAATGAGTTTAGAATTTTTTATATTAAAAAAAAGTTGAACAAAGAAATATGAAAATATGCTTGCTTTTAAAATGTTAATTTATTATCATCATGAAAAGTGGAACGTTCCTACCTTACTGCACATGCAAATATTAAAATCTAATCTTATTATTACTAATCTAAATATTGTATTTAGTTTTTGCATTAAGAAGGTTCCACTTAAAAAAAAATTATATATATATATATATATATATATATATATATATATATATATATATATATATATATATATATATTAAGATTTACTTTATTTACCAAAAAAATCTTAATAAAATAAAATCTAGAAAGAAAACAAATATCTACGGTACAGAAAACTCGGTGTTTTGAGTTTCAATGCTACGGCCCCATATCTGGAATTGCTTAAAGCCCCCAAATCACTAAGTCCGCCGATGCTAATAACACAATGCACATGTACTGTCACTTTGATCAAAACCACTGCATGCTCTAAAATGGCGTTTTTCACAACAATGTTTGCTTCACGTCATTCAGCAGCTCTAAAAAGAAAAAGAAAAAACTATTCTTGGAATGAAGAACATATTAATATGAAACTCTTATGAAGCTCTTTTCAACTTAAATAACATCTTACGCACTAAAACATTCGTCAATGGCTCTTCGCGGAACCATATGACAACTTTCGTAAACAAAGTGAAGGTTTAAACCCGATATCAACAAACAGCAGCGTGCTCGAAGACTACACTGAATAAGGAAATGAGCAGTCAAGCGAAATTCAAACAAATTAAAAGTCAGGAAGAGTGGCGAAACGTTTCAAATGCGGAAGATGTGTGTTGACGGAGCTCACGCGCTGTTTACAGGCAGGGGCCCCCGCCGTGAACGCGCGTCTACGGGCTCGCACTGAGCACTGAGCAACTTATCTGGATGGAGATCGTTTGTTACATAGTAGCCAACTGGAAATAAAGTCACTGGACTGAATCGACGCAACATCAACGCTGGGGGTTTACTTTAGGGGCCCCCTACTCATTCACTATCGCAGCGAGTGACAGTGGGTGGGATAAACAAGGCTCCTGTCACCTCTCTCTCACTTACTCTCGCTCGCTCTCTCACTCTCTTTTTCTCGATGCCCAAACAGAGGCGGAGGTCTCTGAGAGAGGCGGTGTGCTCCCGGTCGTCTCCGGTTTGCGACGGATCAGGGAGAGGAGGAGGAAGAGGAGGAGGACGCGCAGGAAACTTTTCATCCACACAGATTTGTGATGATCAAGCACAGATGGCGGAACAGTACAGCGGGCAAGCAGGCGTTCTCTCGGACAGTCACCCGGGGAGAGGGTGCACGGTGCCGCAGGTGACCATCACGTCGGACGGGGACTCGCGGGAGATCACCGAGGAGGACCTGGAGGAGGAGGTGAACGGACGACTGCGACGCAAACTCTCCAACTCCTCCATCTCCTCTAATGGCTCCTCCACGGCGTTTGACGAGTCTGAGGATGATTTGCTCAGCGACAACGAGACCAAGAGCAAAGGCATCGTGACTCTGGAGCATTTGGGGGACTCGGTGGACTCAGCAGAGGTGAGTGATTCACATGCTACAAGCAGAAAAAAACAACAATGAGTTTAGAGAGGTAGCAGCTCGGATATTTGGCTGCAGGTTTGGTCTTGTATGAAGGGAAACCTGAGATGGTTTCTCCTGTGAATGTTTGTCAGTATTGCAACACTGTTGAAAAAACATAGTGGTTCAAGGCTCTGGTGGTTCCACAAGACTTGTGCTTTAGTGTATTCAAATGAGTTTTGTTTTTCACTGGTTATTTGGGGAACCAGACTGTCCTAGTTCTTGTGGAACTGTGAAAGTGTCTTTTTGGAACATTTTAGTTATTGTACTAAATGTCCTTTATTTGAGGAGGTGGAGGTATTACTACTATGTTCTTTTACAAACTGTTCACTGAGTTATTTAAGGTTTATGTTATGTGGGCAATCAAAAATGGGTCTTCTATTGCAATGCTGCAGAAACACTGCATGGATTTATTTTTTAAAGTTGATCACTTTTTTAGCTGCAAACAAAGTTGTTAATTTCCAACTCCAATCTTCTACTAAAAAATCTTTTAAATAATCTATAACGATGTTATTATAAACTTATAACATAACCTAGTTGTGGGTAATGTTATTAGCTGTTATAATCAAACATTATAGAATTTTTCATGTTTTTTTAAACATTTTAGTGACAAAAAATTTATGAAACAACAAAATATAAGTGTTGTGCTATAGCCAACCATTTATTATTTATGATATACAAATTATACTGTATTATATGAGTTTCTGTTATTTTGAATATGTATTTTTATTTATATATGACTTTGACCTAATTAAAATAATTCTCAAAACACAAAACAGCATCTAGAAAATATAAGTTTCTTAATAATTGTCTTAAAATTCCCAATTCTCCAGATTTATCAGAATAATTAAGAATGTGTGGTTAAAATGTTAATATTTATTTTTCCCTAAAAAGGTCCGATAACATTTCACCCAAATTTAAATGTTTTTCTTTTATTTATAATGTGTTTTTTTAGATTACCAAGCCTTTTCATTTATTGTGATTTAAATCAATCTTTCAAAATTTCTTACCTCTTCTGAATTTAAAACATTGGCATGTGTCTAAAAACATGGTACATTTTTTATTATTCTGTGTAGAAACCCTTTTTGTAAATGACAGTGTTATTTAAATTTTTATAATGCTTTTTTAAGATTACCAAGCCTTTTCATTTATTGGGTTTATAAATCAATGCTATTGCACCAAATATTGCTTTCTTACCTCTTCTTAATTTAAAACATTGACATGTGTCTGAAAACATAGTAGCTTTTTATTATTCTATGTAAAAACCACTTTGTAAATGACAATAATATTAACATTATTTAAATTTAGGAATAAATGTCATGTCTTACTGTAAGAAAATTAAATTTCACTATAAATATAGAGAAACAGATAATATTCAAAAGGTCCTTTAATTTTACCATTCTGCATATTTAATATATTGTTTTATATTAATATGTAGAGTATATTGCGTAATTTTGACTCAAAATAATAAAAAACAAATATAACTAGGCCTTTGACCTAATTAAAATAGGTGTGAAACCTAAATGCAAAACCACATCTAGAGCAACACACATTGGTTTAAGTGGACATAGTACTCATAACCATAAAGTTATAGCATTTTTTATTCCCTGTCCTGAATATTAAATATATATTTGAAAATATAGAAATAATGTTCAGTGTTCGTTGTGATTCATAACTTATATGGTAAATATAGACTTTCCGGTGTATTAAAATAGCTTTTTTTTATTATTATTATTATTATTATTAGTAGTATTAGTATTATTACAAACTCTCCTTAAAATAAGACTATTCGAAACCAGTCATGAGACCAGCAATGAGGAACTGTTTTGTTGTAAAGTTATGAAACTCTTTTTTTTAGTCTGTTCTTGAGTCACCAAATTAGTCTTTTGATACCTGTCTCTGTATGTTGAGAGCTTTCATTTCTACATACAGTAGGCATTAAAAACAATTGATTGAAATCGGCACATTTTCAAATAACTTCAGCATTCACGCATGATATGTTCCATTTGTTTGTTGTAAAGACTCATGCGGGTTCATCATGATGGTATTTGTGTGGGTGTTTCAGATAATTGTTCTAATAACAAAATCATGTCTGTTCATCATGTTGTCAAAACCGCTGTATGATGTGACATGACACATGACATCGGCAGCTAGATTTGGATCAGGAAGCTTTTGTACATTCTTTCTGGTGTAGTATTTACAGTAGTGGGCAGTGAAAATATCCATGCACAGCAGATCAATATGTTTTTTTCCCCCCTCGTTGTTTACAAAGTAGGCTGTTCAGAATTTTTATCGGAATTGTTTATATTTTGTTTGCGTTAAGTATCTTCGATGTAGTTTGAGTTGAACAAATATCAGAGGCGTGCAGCTTTAATAAGCTGGCAGCACTCTGAGTGGTGAAATAACAAGCTCAACAGGCTTAACTGCTATGTGCCAAATCTTTTTTTCTCTCTTGTGCATACTTGCTTGTTGTTAATTTCATTAGTGGTGACATTTGCAAATTGTTTGGAAAATAGTTATGTTAGTAAATGTGACAAACAGTGTTGATGCTTTCTGAATGTGACTGATCTATGCTTAAAAAAAGCTTGGTAATACTATTTTAATGGTCCATTTTAAGATGTTGACTGTAAGTACTGTAAATACACGTCAACTAACTTTCATTATTTAGTATTAGTAGGCTGTTGTGGTTAGGGTATGCCAATATAATAAGTTGACGTTACTTACACTCAGTAAAATATGTCAAATAAAGATAAAGTTAACAAAATCAAGCAGAAATTCTGCTCTGATACTTTAGTCACTGTTAAAGTCTTGCAAAATTTTACTCTTAGTACTCTTAGTCATCAGAATGTCTATAGGGAACCATCAAAATAAAGTGCTAACAGATGTAAATAAATCAGCTTAACCTGGGTCTCCAACTCAGCAAGCATAGATGTTAAAGATAATGACGCAAGTCCCTTTAAGACGTTTCACTAGGTGACCATCTTTGGAATGTCTCTCTGGCAGTCGTGCATGTAAAGCTCCTGTCAGTTTGAATGGAAAAAAACCCCATCAAATTCTCGAAAGCTGTTTGTCAAGCTTACCATTATAGATTTAAGGTCATGGATGAAATCTGGCAGCACGCATCTCAGAAATGTTCTTCCTTGTGCTCAAAAACCATTTAAAAACACTATTTTTCAGAATATTTAGTGTTTCTTCTCAATTTAAAATGTATGTTGAACTGAAATTACAGTAGCATAAAAATAGAGCTTAAAGCATCTGTACGTAGCATACAGTAGATTTATACAGTAAATCAGTGGCCGCATTGCTATAAAATCAGAAGTTGGGCTGCTTTGGAAAAATATCAGAATTGGAGGAAAACAGACATTGCGATATTTTGTTTTTCGGCGACAGATTTCTGTATGAAGACTATTTCAGGAGTGGATCTGTATAAAACATTTTTCGATTTTACACTTTATTAACACTTTATTTTAAAGTTTATATTTCATATGTGCTCGGCACTTACTCTAGTAATAACATTATACATAATTACATGCAACTAACCCTAATTCTAACATAACCATATAGAAAGTATTTGTAATTAATATTAATATTACTTACTTATATAGTTAAATGTAGCAAGGGTATTGTAAAATAAATTATTAACAAAATTCAAACATCAATTAATACAATAGATATACATCAAATTAACAGTGCTTTATGTTTTTCACTGTAAAAAAAAAATTATTTCATGTTGTCCCAATTATTTTTCATAATGTTTAAAATAGTTTTTTGCCTGCAAAAAGAATTGTGTTGTTTCAACTTATTTTAAACAAGTAGTTTGAACAAGCAAAACCTTTTAATATATAACATATAACCTTTTATAAAATGTATTTATCGCAATAAATTAAATGCAATAAATCATTGTTTAACCAACAATTATGAATGCTTTAAGCGTTAAACATTTACACATTAAAAGGCTTTAAAAAAACAAATGATATTCACTTTGTTATGGTTAAAATTACACCAAAAATACTTAAGACCAAATACACATTTCTGAAACTGCTGCCTGGTCAACTGTCAACATAACTGACAGCATAAGAAACAATATATTGTGCTGCATTAGTTGAAAGAGCAATCCTAATTTAAGAAAAAATATCATATTCAATTCAGTTCAATTCAAGTTAATTTATAGCGCTTTTCACAATGATTATTGTTTAAAAGCAGTTTTTAAAAAGGCGCACATTATTGCATTATTGTTATTAGTTACCATAACTTTATTAGTTACTAACATTACTAATAAATATCACAGAGTGATGACAAAGCCTGGAATAATAATACACCATGGCTTCCCTGTTTTTTTTTTCATTTGGGGCTTTGCAACCAAAATAAGGTCTGTGGTAGACACAACTTGACTATACTTGAATGTTTTGTTCTACAACATAAACCACACAGACGCACAACCCAACAGTTCTTATCTTACTTGAAACCTATGTTGTATAAAGTACACACAACATTACAAATATTGAGTCTTGTTTAGATTATAGAACTTGAGCAATACATTAAATTATTGGCAGGTTCCATTTACAACAAAAGTAGAAATCTCTTAACACTGAATGGAAAGCTGCTGTTACAAATCATTTTTTTTTTTTTTTGTCAGTTAAAGTTTGGCTTTAGTGCCAAAGCAACATTGAATTCACTAGTTGCCTCAGATCTGTATAAATACAGATACATACAGGGTAAATATAAATAATAGGGCAGTTTTTAACCATTTTTACAAATAAAGATGTACAAATAATACATTTAACACTTAACAGACACTTAAGAGTGCTTAACATATCTAACCAATCTTCTCCTAATGTTTGTTTCTCGCCTATGCCATGTCTGTGATTATATTCAATGGATGTCTCATGCGTTGTGCTCATTCACAGCCATAGAAGGCCTTCGCTGTCATTGTACTTTAAACACTTTGCCTCTGTAAATCTGGACGCCACGTCTGCACAATATCTCCTTGTCGCTTTTCAGAGAGATGCACATCTTGCACTGAATGAACTGATCAATGTTGATCTTCTTTGTCACAATAAAAGTCAAACTCAATGACACCATAGTAAGCCATTCAGAGCCTTTAAATTGAATGTTTGTGCAGACTTGTTCCAGACATCTTTTTAAAGAAAGAAAGCACATATGGTGTCACAAAATGACAAACACTTTTTATCAGGCCGTATCAAAACATAAACTCTTTGCCGCTTGACATTTAAGAAGAAGCCACAGTGTCACAAACAAGTTTCCATCTGCAGTTTGACGGTGAAGCAACTTTAGGTCAGTTTTAAGACCTCACTGGAGGAATTATACGATTGAAATGGAATGTTTCTAGCTTTTCAAGCACATTTTAATTACAAAAAAAGGAGAGAAGGCAAAAGGAAAAAAACATTTCTATTTTTGTCTTATTAGCAAATAAAATATACCAAATGTGTCTAGTTCAACTTTTGGTTTTATATTTTCACTTAAATGTGAATTTAATGCCATAAATGCCTCATTTTTGTATTTACTACATTCCTTGAAGAATAAAATGGATGAGTGTTAGGTCTTTTTTGTTATTTGGTATGCGATATGTTTATTGTAGGTAAAGCTTTTTATGTTTTAATAAAAACATGTCACACTTTTGTAAATTGTGATTGGTGGTTGTTTGAGTGTTGGCACCATGATGTTTGACTTGTCTGCATGACTGTCCAGTTCAATATTTAGTTATGGGTGTGTTACAAATGTATGTGTGTGCACAGCTCCACAGTGTGCAGGGTATAGCCTTTGGTTTATGGCTTTTCTCTGTATTTATACAGGGCCGTACGCACGCAGTGTGCTTGACTTTAAAATGATGTGCCGTCTGGATCTTATCCAACCCTCTAAAGCAGTTTTATGAACTATGTTCAGTTTAAAGGCTCTATTATTATTGCGTAAAGAGGGTTTTCAAATCAGCTCTTGTACCTGAAGGTTGACTTAGGCAAGTTGGCAAACTTGATTCATGCATGAAGAAAGTAACAAATGAGTTTCTTTCCATGTCAAGTGGAAGAACAAACACTGCACTTCAGCTACACCCTTACGATTTCAACACCCACAGTATACACTTTTCACAAGCAATTTAAAAACAAAAAATAAACAAATAAAAAAAAGGAAATAGCTAAATAAAATAAGTAAACTAAGGCCATCTATTTAAGGATTTGACTGCCATATAAATGCTAATAACAGACTTACACACAAAGTGGACCTGGGCTATTAAACCAAAGTCATTTTAATGAATTAAATCAGTTTAGCTGAAAAAGTAAGTGGGCAATAATGTGCCCATCCTATATTTTTTTCTTACTGAATATTTTGGTTAAGTCAGAAGTATTTATGTAGAATTATTAGTATTACTGCATTTCTTACAAGATAAATGCACTTCTGAATTCAGAACAACAGTCATAGCCACCATATTGAAGAGTTTTTCTAACCTGAACTCATCATAGGACCAAGTGATGGACACTTTTTGCTCCCATAATTCCTTGGCCATGTTTAATATGTTTCACAAATGATCCAATTCATGAAGACGTCTGTTTTTAGGTATAGTTTAAATTCTCACTTGTGAGTTATGTGAAAAAAGTGGCATCAATTTTAAATCTGTGCACACAGAGTCAGGATTGTTATAAACAATCACACACTTATCTGAATGCAATGGTCAATCAGAAGAATTATTTACTGTTTTTGTTGCAAATAAGTTGAATCTTGTTTAGTGTGTGGATTCTGCATGTGTGCTCACAAACTCTGTCCTCATGAACAACAAACTGAAGATACACTGTAAAGGCGAGGTCACACTTCCATTCATACATATGCGAATGCACCAAATTGCAAACACAAACTTGTGCGACAAGTTTTGCATGTCGTGAGATTGCCGAACTCTGACTTGCGGATTTGAATCATGTGAATGCTTGAGTTCAATAAAAGATCAAAACACAAACTCTCGGTACAGAAATGTAAAATATGGAGCAATTACTCGTTTGGTCAGTGTCATCTTGTTTTAATGTGCACCTTTTTGTAGCACCATCTGACCTAATTTCACAAGCTGAAATTCTAGTGCGATCACGGCTTTAGTAAGACATTAATGTCCTCAGCGAATAAAATAGGAGCTTTTGTGCAAAGCCATAACTAACTTTGTGGACGCTTTTTTTTTCTATATGATTTGCAATTTCCCCACACAACAATTTAAAAAATGTTAAAAGATTTTCTACAAATCAACTTAAATTATTACAATTCTTAATTGTTGAGCCCTTTAAGTCTTTGTACAATAAAAAAAATAGTAATTTACAGGTTAAACCTTCTTTTGTATAGTATTACTGTGTGAAAGGGGCTAATGTCTTGATACTGATACATTTCATTGGTAACTAATTATAAAGTAGTCTGAGTTACTGTAATAACTGGTTAAATGTAATTATACTGCTGTTAAATGCTTTATTGATGAACATTTTAGTTTTCTGATAAAAGTACAGCAAAAGTATAGTTCCCGAACAGGTCCTGACCAAAATTTCAGTCTGCACGCTTCCCACCAGTGCCAATATACAGCCATATCACACTGCTACTTATGTGACATTGCTCATATATGAGTACCTTAGTGTCCTTCCAGTGACTAAATGCAGCAATATTGGACTGCTACTCATTTGATATTGCGTTTATACAACAGTTTGACAGTATAATTGTGTATATAACAAACAAAATCGAACACAGAGAGTCTAAAAATACTTTTATATGAGGAAATACTTTCTTCCGCCATTTCTTCACATCTGCAGCTGATGTCAGAACAGTAGAAACCGTTACTAATTCACAAACGTCACTTTAGAGCTCGTATTTGAAAGATTCTCTAGCGTAATGTCTAAAGTGATGACAAAGCAGGTGATTTTGCTCATATTTTAAGATTATAAAACTGAATGGCATGAAATGCCATCAGTCTACAGAGATTTCACAGTATTTCTCTGTTGCAATTAAGATATCACAATAATTAACCCCGAAAAAGCCAAAGCAAAGCACAAAACACTACTAGATTACTGTGGTATAAATACAGTACCCATTTTAGATTGATTTGATCAGTTGTAGTTTGAAATTATGCTCAGTTTTTCTCCTCTAACGGCTTATTATGCAATCTATGTTGCCATTTTGTGAAGGGACAACGTCATCCGTTTTTGCTCTACTCAGTATGACAGGCTGATGGATGCCGATTCACTGAATCTTTGAAATTATGAATATTTAAAATAGGCACTGTTCTTATAAATAAACTGTATATTTGCAATTGAAACAACTACATTCTCACCTAAAACACCTCAAAAGTCCATTATGTTGTCCAACAGCTGCAAAATTTGTCAAACTGTAGTGAGTTTATTGATCTGCTGTCACTCTATGTGGGCGGAGTAATACAGAAGGGTGAGGAGGCTGTACGAGTGCTGTTATTGCAGAATATCGCACGGCCAATCAGATTCGAGAATATATTTAATATATATTACAGTATATACAGTTTAAGTCAGAGCAAGGACATTTTCACAGTATGTCTGATAATATTTTTACTCCTGGAGAAAGTTTTATTTGTTTTATTTTGGCTAGAATAAAAGATTTTTTTTTATTTTTTAAACACCATTTCAAAATTATTAGCCCCTTTAAGCTATATATTTTTTCGATAGTCTATAGAACAAACCATCGTTACATGATAACTTGCCTAATTAACCTATCTGCCTAGTTAATCTAATTAACCTAGTTAAGCCTTTAAATGTCACTTTAAGCTGTATAGAAGTTTCTTGAAAAATATCAAGTAAAATATTTACTGTCATCATGGCAAAGATAAAATAAATCAGTTATTAGAAATGAGTTATTAAAACTATTATGTTTAGAAATGTGCTTAAAAAAATCTCTCCGTTAAACATGAATTGGAGGAAAAAATAAACAGGTGGGCTAATAATTCTGACTGTGTGTGTGTGTGTGTGTGTGTGTGTGTGTGTGTGTGTGTGTGTGTGTGTGTGTGTGTGTGTTTGTGTGTGTTTGTGTGTGTGTGTGTGTGTGTGTGTGTGTATATATATATATAAATGAAATTTTGTAAATCATGAAATATTTACTTAGTAAAATTACTTAATTTCTTAATTCCTTTAATTACTTAAAACTTAATTTCTTTATGTCGTCCCAACACAAAGTGATTGTGTGAAACCCAGCATTTTTTTACAGTGTATATCATTACCAATAACCTGGAAATCAATACCAGGGGGCAAATATTTTTATAATAAATCTACAAGAGAATTACATTTCTCTCATGAACCTTTCAAAGGAATTAGGGCATTAAAAGAGCCCATTAAAATAGAATCCAGTCAATTGACGTGAACTACATTGTAAACTGAGACAGCAGTTCTGAGCAAATGATTTGAAAGGGCTTCCAGTATGCTCTTCTGAAATGGGCAGCAAACCAGATGTCTATGTCATGAGCTAAAGTGCGAGATTCACAGCTCATCTGAGGCTGTCTGTGCATGTGTCTGTGTGTGTTTGCATGTGTGTGTGAGTCACAAGTAAGGAACATTTTGCTTGATTAAACAAAACACTGTGAGTTGGTTTCATTTTTCTGGTCACTCTTCTGCTTTGGGATGCAGATTTATTATCAGAGGGTGAGCAGTTGAAATATTTGAGTTTTTGAAATATTTATTGCACTTTTATTGATAATTTTGTTTATTGTGTTGCAGCAAACCAATGCTTGGTGGAAACTGAAGACTATTGTTAAGTGCCCTTTGGTGGCTTCACAACGAAGACGACTGTCATGGGTTCAGTTAGCAGGCCATAAAGGTAAAACCATTCTAGTCTTACATTGTAGATTTATATTAGATTAGATTAGATTGAACTTTATTGTCATTACAAATGTACAAATACAAGGCAACAAAATGCATTTTGGTATATCCATGTTTCAGTTCCATATTTAGACATTTTACACAGTTTCCTGCTTAAATGCACAGTGCTGTGTTTGGTTTTGCACACAGAACTGTGTATAAAAATATTATATATTTTTATAATTTTTTTCATAATTTTTATTATGTTATTAATAAAACCAATTCAGGGTTGAATGAGCTTTTTTAAACCATTGATGTATATATTTTATGTATATATATTGTTTTTACTAATATAGTTAAGTAACTTTTAAGTTTTTTTAATTGTATTAATTATGCAAATCTGGGTTTTGTCATTTATATTAGAATTTTTAATCATGTTTGTTCATATTTTTTATTTTAGACTTAGATTTAGGTATTTTACATTGAAGTTGAACTAAATGTAAATGAGAAACAGTTCCTTGGCAATAATCTTAAAGAAAATGTAGCTTTCATAATTTGTTTAGGAACAACAGCATTTAAGTTAGCCAGCACTCACTTTTGGGGATTTGAACCTACCTAACTCTAAATAGTAGCAGTTCTTGCCCCCTGTGAGCTACAAACAAAAATGAGGTATCATTGAAAAGAAGACACTTTAAGCTTTACTATGGTCCATATAGAACAGGGACGCCCAAACTACATATTTTAGTTCCAAACCCAATCATATACTCCTGAACCAGACAATCAAGCTCTTTCAAGGTATGCTAGAAACTTCCAGTCAGGTGTGTTAAAGGTTGGAGCATTGACGTTGGAGCTAAACTATGCATGATAACGGCACCCTTGATCTAGAGTGTTTCATGCTCAAAAATATAAAAAGTTATACATTATGAAGTAATGAGAAAGAAAAATTGTACTATGTTAAATATTTGTTTTTTTTTTCACATACAAACACAAGAATATAAATTAATTATTAATGTAATAACCTATAAAAAATAGGCATTGAAAGCCAAGTGTCTCATGAGTTTATATTTCAGTTTATAAATTTGAGTTTAGTTTTCTGAGGCTATATCGGTGTCCTTCTCTCCCTCACCGTCAGAGGAATTTCTCAAAAATGACCTTCCCAAACTAAAACAATAACAGTTGCTGTATAATTTGGTCTACATTCCCGGTTCATGTGTCTTTGGATAGAAGACACTTTGGGCTTTACTATGCATTATCAAAGCATTATAAACCCTTGATTTGGCCTGCCATCCCATCAGAGAAAAGAGAGAGAATTTTATGGAGGATTTAAAACCTTTAAATCACATCGTCATTTCTAATTTAACATAACCTTTCATTTATTTATTTTATTTTAAGCTACAAAAAAAACTTTGATAAAAGGTTTCAATTATATGTTGTAAATTATTCTTATTATTTTTTCTATAATGAAAATCGTGTTGCTCAACGGATACACCACAAGTCAGAAATCCTCAGTGAGCAAATCAAGGCAAAGGGACATGCAGCTTTACTAGTGTATTCAGCATGAAACTCCATTGTGTCATAGATATATTTCCTGTGTTTTCATTATTCGTTCATTCATCTTCTTTTCGGCTTAGTTCCTACATTAATCCGGGGTCGCCACATCGAAATGAACCGCTAACTTATCCAGCAAGTTTTTACGCAGCGGATGCCCTTCCACCCGCAACCCATCTCTGGCAAACATCCACACACCCTAATTCACACACACTCATACACTACAGACAATTTAGCCTACCCAATTCACCTGTACCGCATGTCTTTGGACTGGAAGAAACCGGAGCACCCGGAGGAAACCCATGTGAACGCACGGAGAACATGCAAACTCCACAGTAAAACGCCAACTGACCCAGCCGAGGCTCGAACCGGCGACCTTCTTGATGTGAGGCGACAGCACTACCTACTGCACCACTGCATCACCTGTTTTCATTATAATAGGTTAATTATAAAGTGTAAATATATATATATATATATATATATATATATATATATATATATATATATATATATATATATATATATATATATATATATATATATATATATATATATATATATAAAATTCATTACTTAAGTCACATTTTCTATTAATTTTGAAATAAATGAGGACATTATCCATGTCAACTTTGTTATACAGCTTGATATATTTACCTTTGGCCCACAGCTCTCAATCAAGTTTGGTATTTGGCTCTTCACAACAAAAAGTTGGGCATCCCTGATCTAGAGTTTAAAATGCTCAAAACGAAAAAGGTTATAGATGCTTAAGTAATGTAAAAATTGCACTGCACTAAACATTTAATTATTTCATAAACAAATAACTGAAATCAGTCTTGGACTAATGAAAATGGACATGAAATTGAAATTGAAAAATTATTTACTTGTAAAACATATTTTGTCAAATCAAATAGCCAATTATATATCATTTTATAAAAAAATTCTTTGCTCATTGTAACGTATTTGTTTACTTTTGTAAAAGAGTCACTGATTTGAGCTCATGTGTTTTGTCTGTTTTATTGTCAACAGCTTTTTTTCTAAATGGATAGGGAAGTACTGTCATTTGATACAAATTTAAGGGAAGTGGTTGTGACGCTAAAGACCATAGCAGTGTACATACAATCTTATTTATTTCTGTCAGCATTCCCTCATATTTCTATCTTAATCTTTGCTAAACAAGTCCAGAAATGAAACACATAATTCATTTACACTTTTTATTACCCTGAATGTGTGCAGATTGGGATTATGTAATATTCATATGATGAAGGCTGAGATGTCAGACTCAGAGTGATTAAATGTGCATCAGTGACTCAATTGTGTTTGTTTTTGGGCTTAGGCAGCTTTAAAGCAGGCGATGAAGGCTCCATACTGAAGAAGTTCTCTGAAAATGAGAATCGCTGTTTCGAGAAGCTCAAAGAGGATGCTTTACATGGCTTCGTGCCTGGATACTATGGGTTAGTGAAACGAGACGGAGAGCTCTTTCTCAAAATGACCGACTTGCTGGCCAGCTTTGATACACCAAACGTCATGGACTGCAAGATGGGAGTGAGGTACAGTCAACAAAGTGTATACAACCTATTTTTTTAGCAAAATAAATAAAGGAGATGCTTTTATATTTTATGTTTATTTGTTGAATTTCTTTATGAGGTAAGTGATACAAGGGGAAAAACTACATATGACTGAAAGGTCTAAATGGCATTACTTTTTACACCTTTAATACCAGTGTTTATTAGCATAATTGTTGTGCCTTTTTATAGTTAGCAATTTTTATAATTATTAATTTTAGATTACTTTATTGTCATTTTAGTTGTGTGTTTGTTTTTTTTGTCTACTAAAAGGGGCGGTTCAGAGTGTATTTTTAAGGCTTGCTAGTGTTTAAAAGATGCAAAGCAATGTGTGCTCATGCTTCATTTGTAAAAAAAAATCACATAAAAATCATAGAATTTCAGGTGTTTACATCCTTGCTATAACACCGTTAACGCTAGACACTGTGCATGTCATGGATCAATTTTCACAAATAAAAGTACTTACAGGTTGTGACTCACAATTCACAGCTTCGTCTATTATGGTTGGAGCTGCTCCTTCCTTGAGGAGTTTTAGCCGAATTCAGCACTAAACTCTAAGAGATTCTGGAAGATGTCCTTTGTCAAATGCTAGCTATATATATTTTATAATTCTCTGCAACATAATTAAAATTAAATAGTAAGCACATCTCTCTTAATGAAGTGTCATTTGGAAGCCCAAATATCGAAATAGAAGAAGCTCTGTGGAAAAGCAGCATTTGCACAGCATTTTAGCTTTCTCTGCTATAACATTAAAGCACCTCTGAATACGCCTCTTTGCTGCTCCGGGTGTATGTGCGTGGTGAATGCATCTAACATGAAGCATTTGTGATCCTCACTAACCTGGATGTATTTTTTTTGTTGTTCCCAAACCTTGTTCGCTATTCATTTATTTGTTCATTATTATAGACTATAGACAATTAGCTAAAACAAAAGAATGTTTTTTCAGTTAATTTGTTATTCCATGTAAAAAAATGAATCACAGAATTACAATCACGTGTTAAAATGTAATGCTGGGTTCATGCCGAAATGCGGCATTACGTATTCCGCACGAGTAAATTACATACAATGTCTGTGCAAATGTGCTAATAGGGGTGATTTATTTCCTTAATCTACCTCAATGTCATCTATCAGGCAAGTTCAAATAATTAATCTCAAGCAAAAAATTTGCATCAGGGGAAAAACATCCTGTGAGTAAAGCAAAGAAAGTGACGTGGTGCTTTACGTCTTGTGTGAACCCAGCTTTAATTGGCTCTTTCACCTATAGCCGGTATGTGGAGTGCGCTTGCACCGTTGTCCTGCTGTCACATTATGTGAGGGGATGCTGCACACTGGTGGTGGTGTGGAGAGACCCCCTCTCATGATTGTGAAGTTCCTGTCTTTTAGATGAGACGTTAAACCGAGACCCTGACCATCTGTGGTAATTTAAAATCCCATGGCACTTCTCGTAAAAAATAGGGGTGTAACCCTGGTGTCCTGGCCAAATTCCCTCTATTGGCCTTTACCCATGATGGCCTCCCAATCGTCCCCATTTACCAAATTGGCTCTACAACTGTCTCTCCACTACACCCATAGCTGGTGTGTGGTGAGGTCACTGTGCTTTGGGTGTATGACCATACATGATAAATGCACTATATAAATACACACACTACACTACATAGCTTTGGGTGTATGACCATACATGATAAATGCACTATATAAATACACACTACACTACATAGCTTTGGGTGTATGACCATACATGATAAATGCACAATATAAATACACACACTACACTACATTGCTTTGGATGTATGGCCATACACGATAACTGTGCCATAAAAATACTCATTACTTACTTATAGCAAAAACAATACTGTTAACCAGTATAAAGTTAATGATTAATAAAAATGTTAAAAATATATATTTATCCAGATATCAAACATTTATATTACCTTTTTAAATGAAAAGTTCACCTACTTAACTCCATTTGTTCCTAACCGCTAAGGTTTTTTTCTGTTGAACACAAAAGAAGATATTGTGAGGAATGTTGGAAGCTAGTAGCCACTGATTTCCATGACAATGTAAGTCACTTATTTACTGACCTACTTACTCACCGCTGGTCTCCAACCGCTCTTTCCCACTGCAGACTTTGCTAGACCACTCCAGAAAAACAAAACTTGTAAAGGTTCAGAACCACTGTAGGGGAACTTTCCTTTAATTGTTTTACAGGCTTCAAGTGTGACCTAATATATAATTATATCATGTTTATGTGTGGTGTGGTGGCACAGTAGGTAGTGCTGTCACCTCAAAGCAAGAAGGTCGCTGGTTCGAGCCTCGGCTGGGTCAGTTGACATTTCTGTGTGGAGTTTACATGTGTTTGTGTGAGTTTCCTCCAAGTGTTCCAGTTTCTCCCACAGTCTAAAGCAGGGATCACCAAACTTGTTCCTGGAGGGCCGGTGTCCTGCAGATTTTAGCTCCAATCCTAATCAAACACACCTGAACAAGCTAATCAAGGTCTTACTAGGTGTACTTGAAACACCCAGGCAGGTGTGTTGAGGCAAGTTGGAGCTAAACCCTGCAGGGCTCCGGAACTCCAGGAACAAGATTGGTGACCCCTGGTCTAAATACATGCTCTATAGGTGAATTGAGTTGGCTAAATTGTCTGTAGTGTATGTGTGTGAATGAGAATGTATGGGTGTTTCTCAGTGATGGGTTGCAGCTTGAAGGGCAGCCGCTGCGTAAAACATTTGCTGGATATAAATCTATATATGAAGTTCATTTTAAAAATCGTATTGTCTGTTTATAGTCTAAAAATCTCAATGGACCCTTTAGACTGATGATATTTAATGCTCTGCGCTTGTGTGCTGTGCATGATGAGTGCTGAAACACCTGTTCTGGGAGCTGATCTGCATCCTGTCAGGGTGGAGCTCTTGAAGAGAGAGGCTCTTTGACTGCAAACAACAATATCAACCACTTCCTGTGCACATGCAGACTAAACACACATGCATGCACAGGGTGTCCCTCAGGGCTTCCTTCTCACACACTTCAAGGATCCGTTTTACACACTCAGAGATTTCGGTCTGTGTGTGTGTGTGTGTGTGAGAGAGAGAGAGACAGAGGAGTCCCTTGGTGACTTCCTCCTTTCATACAGGAAGTCAAGTAAAGTTCACACACTGAAATAACTAAAACTGTCATGATGATCTGATTAACAGACAAGCTATTCTAGAAAACAAAATTTGCTTGACCTTTTCACATATAACAGGTCCTTACATTATAAAAACATCTAGTGAATCTAGCAAAACATTGTGGAATGTACCAATGTACCACAAAAAATGATCAATGCATGCTTCTCTTTTTAGCATCACCCACTGTTTTAAGCTGTACTAATAAATAATATTAGGGACTTTAAGCAACAGTCACGGATGAACATGGCATTCTCACATTATATTGAGCATTCTTGAATTTAAGGAACACTAATGCTGAGTTTACCCCAAATTCGAATTTAATAATAATAAAAATAAATGTTATTTAAATAGTGCCTTTCCAGAGCTCAAGGACACTTTTCAAAGAATGCAACAAAAAGAGAGAGTACAAGCAGATAAATGTAGAGATAGCATTAGATACACAAACATACAGGAAGTCAAATATAACAAACTGGAAACACAAAAACAAGACCTAAGAGACAAATGAGCAGAGTGCAAGTGGATCAGATAAAGGGGTCAATTTGTGAAATGCTTCAGTTTTTCTAAATGCTTCAGAAGTGAAGTATTTAGAAAATAAGTGAGTTTTAAGTAAAGATTTGAATAGAAAGATATTATTAGCAGAGCGGAGTAAGCATGGTAAAAAGTTTCAGAGTTTGGGGAAAATAACACTAAATGATCTGCCCCCCGTTGAAGAGAGGCAGTACCGGGGGACAGCGAGAAGGGCAGAGTCAGCGGAATGTAATGAGCGAGTAGGGGACAAGCATGTTGCAAAGATAAGAGGGAGCTAGGCCATTTAATGATCTAAATGCAAGGAGGAGAATTCTGAATTTAATGCGTTATGCAACTGGGAGCCAATGGAGGTCATACAAGATTGGGGTTATATGAGCACAACATTTGGTACGAATGAGTAGTCTAGCCGCAGATTTTTGAATTTATTGTAATCTGGATATGAGGCTGGCAGGCAAACCAATGAAAAGGGCATCACAGTCAATACGTGAAGAGACAAATGCATGGATGACAGTCTCAGCATCCCTGCTACTGATTAAGGGACGCGGTTAGGAAAAGCAACGTGAATAAAAGAATGCAGATTTAATAACAGATTTAATGTGAGACTGAAAGGAGAGTGTAGAGTTGAAGATTACACCTACATTTTTGACAGACGTAGATGTTTTAATGTGAGAGCCAGCAATCTCACAGGGTCTCAAACTGGTCGAAATATTGCTGGTTAGTGCTGGGGTGCCAATAAAAATGATCTCAGTTTTGTCCATGTTGAGTTTCAAAGAATTTGAGTTAAGCCAATCATTAATGTCCTTCACAGAGAATGTGTTCACACATGACGATTACATATAAAATCAATGGAAATAAAGGCAAATTGCGCTGCAAATTTGGCACAGAATGTGCAATTGTGTGGAATTTACCTCTTTCATTTCTTGTATGCAACGTTTCCCTACTTCAACTCGAGCAGAAAATTCACATGAGGCAAAAAACATCCCATGAGTAATCTAGAGCGAGTGACATGATCAATTGTATATGGTTTCAATTAATGCTTTTATTTAGTTATTATTTTTACAAATTAGCTAAGTAAAATTGATGGTTTAAATCCCCTATAATTGCATCAGTTAATGATTCTACCTTAAGTCTTTTATGAATAACTAAATGCAGCATTGGGTTCGTGTCCTAACGTTTTATCCTACTCATCAGATTATGCTACCAACACTGTGTTTGAATGATTCTGCGGTTGAGGTTAGAGATTAGGTAGTTTAGAGTGATATTACAGCTTCATATCACACTACTCCACATTAAAATTTACACTGGTAGCAAAATCTGATGGGTAGCATATTGCGTCATCAAAATGTGCGACATACTATTTCAATGGGAGGTAGGACGATCTGACAAAGTAGGACAAATCGACAAGACATCGGATTGTTTATAGTAGGGCTAGGTGATATGGCAAAAATGCAATCTCGATAATCCTTTTCCATATTGATAAATAACGATATGTATTGCGATATAAGTTGTTAATGCTTCCAGAAAACAGTTTTCCAACAATGACTGAAGCCACAAAGATCAGACGCTTTATTAAATAACATTTTAAACTGTTGTTTATTAACAAAAATAGCTTACACATAACTGATTTTTGGATGTTCCGATGTTCTGTCATATACTTTTGATATTCTGAAGAACTGTAACTGACAGTATAAATACAGAACACAATAATAATAATAATAATTCCTTATATTTATATAGCACTTTTATGGATACTCAAAGTTCTTTACAAATTTTTTGGGGACCAAAAGTGTGCAGCATCCTCCTGGATGACACTACAGTAGCCATATCGCGCCAAACCGCACACCAGTTGATTAGTGGAAAGGAGAAAGGGTGATGAAGCCAATTATGAAATGGGGATGGTTAGGATGTCATGATGGACAGAGGCCAGTGGGCAAATTTGTTAAACCCCTACTCTTTTTCCAAGGACATCCTGGGATTTTTAACAACCACAGAGAGTCATGTCCTCGATTTAACATGTCATCTGAAAGATGGCACTCACTGAGCAGTACTTGCATGTACTTATTTCATTTTTAAAAAACAAAAAATTACAAAAATATTTTAAAATAAATGTTTTACTTAATTAAAAATGGCTAAATAGTAATCAATAAAATAAACAAGAGTTTAACAGCAAATACTGCCGGCAGGAAAGTGAATCGAGCTCGCTAATCAATACTGGGTGGCGTAGCATATCTCTAATATCAACACAATGACAGATTCCCGCAAATGTCTGCTGCGTGATTGTCTCTTAGATCAATATCAAATAAAAATGTCCATAGCTTATCATCGTTATCAACATTAATATTATCGCGATTCGATATAATATCGTTTATCGGCCCAGCCCTAGTTTACAGTAACTTTTTTACATTTTCGACTACAGCAACTTAACCGCTTTAAGTCAAGCTGAAAGTAAATGATCATATTTTTCAAAAAGTACTAAGAAACTGTGAAGTGCTAAGTCGTAGATAAACATTGCTCTGATCCCCACATTACAAGTGGACAAACTTTATTTTAACTCCAGACCACCTCAGTGAGATGAACTGTTCATTGCACACTGCAATTTACAAACAAGGCACGATTTGACACTGTATTTTAAGAAATATTCAAACTAAAAGATGACGCTGTTGCAAATATATTGGATGCGAGAGCAAAGTCACACCACTGAAGTGTGAATAATTGTTTTTATTATATGGAAATTTATTGCTGTGACTGTTATTACAGATCATTTCATAAACCTTAAATCACTGCAGCATCCATCCATCTATGAGAACAATATAAACATCCATGCAGAAGTTTACATCTTTCACAGCTGTACTTTTAAAACATTTGAAATAAAGTGAAGCTGTGAGCCTGTCTTACTGTTTACTTCTGTGTCTACAATCAAGCATGGATTTTCCAAACAGTGTGTTCTAATGATGGGGGTCAAAGCAGGACAGAAATATAGCCTATATTACTTTGAGATTCTGATGAGTTTAAATGTAAAATTCCTGATAATATTAAAAGCGGACCTCAGAGAGCAGCACACATTAGAAAAAGACATTTCATGACCCCTTTAACTCTTGTGCACTGTTCAAATTGACTACCCTTTCGTTATGTTAGTGGCTGTTTTTGCCCCATTGACTTCAATCAAAATTACATTTTTGGACTGCAAAGCTGACACCAGTTAATCATTTATTCTTGATTGTTGGTGGTTTTCCCTGTTGGGAAGAGGTAAACTGTGTCATTTTTGCTGTTGATCATCAGTTAGCATCATTAAACTTTTAGATAGATAAAAGTTGCTGGCTTTCATATGGAGCTATATGGAGTAAAACAGCTAATTATAGTGTTTGAGTATAAATAAGTAATAATAATAATGAATCCTTACATTTATATAGCACTTTTCTGGACACTCAAAATGCTTCTACACATTTTGGGGGGGAATCTCCTCATTCACCACCAGTGTGCACATCCACCTGGATGACGCGGCGGCAGCAATATAGCACCAGACTGCACACCACACACCAGCTGAATGGTGGAGAGGAGACAGTGTGATGAAGCCAATTATGATATGGGGATGGTTGGAGGCCTTGATGGACAGAGGCCAGTGGGCAAATCTGGGACATCCTGGGCGCTCACTGATCATATATAGAGTCCCCATTAATATAAGGGGGTGTTAGGATCCACACAGACCATAGGTTGAGTGCCCCCTGATGGTCTCACTAACACCGCTTCCGGCAGCAACCTAGCTTTCCCATATCATCTCCCATCCAGGTACTGACCGGGTTCAGCCCTGCTAGGCTTCAGTGCGCTACCATGTGAGAGTTGCAGAGAGCTAGCTGCTGGAATGCTAGATGCTTTCTAGATACACTTACTATGTTTACTATGTTTTGAGAGCTTTGCTGCTTATTTAGATTTTCCCAGACATATAGATATCTCTCTCACACACAAAATACATTCCATATAGAATCATAAACTAAGGTTTTTTGCATTTCAACTAATGATGAACCGTACAAATTACAATTTTGACCTCTTCCCAACAGGGATAACCAGCAGCAACAGTCATGTCATGGCTTTGCAATCAAAAAATGTTATTATAATGGAAGTCAAACAGGCAAAATGATCCATGAACATAAAGAAAGAGTAGTAAGTTTGCTAACTTTCAAATTTTCAAAACATTGTCCATATATGTGTCAAAATAAGATTACTCACCAAAAAATCATTCCATTTGCAGAAACACAGAGAAAGTTGTGGCCAAATTAAGACTTTTTAAATTAAGACCCCAGAGTGATGAACACATCCCCAACAGCACATAGATGTTAAACGTCTAATTCTTCTGTCTTTCTGTCTTTTGTTCTCTGTCAGGACGTATCTGGAGGATGAGCTGGTTCGAGCACGGGTGAAGCCAAAGCTGCGGGAGGACTTGTATAATAAGATGCTGGAGGTGGACAGCGGAGCACCTACCACTGAGGAAAGGCAGCAGAAGGCGGTTACTAAACCTCGATACATGCAGTGGAGAGAAAGCCTGAGCTCCACTCACACTCTGGGCTTTCGCATTGAGGGTATCAAGGTAGTTGTTTTACCATCTGTCCTGTTTCTAATTCTTTGTCTAATAAATGTTTTGTTAACATTTGTCTTTGTTTTAGGTTTTTTTTTTTTTCAATTGAACTATGTTTGTTTGTTCTGATGATATATTATTTCTCAGTGCCAGTGTCTAAAAGGGTTTTTTTGTTCACTTAACTTTTTCAAGAATTAGAAACAGGACAGGAGGTAAAACAACATTAATGATAAACAAGAAAAGGATCAAAACATGTCAGGACAAAGAGGAAAACATTCTTTGTAATGTTTCATATGTTTTTTTTTTTTTTTCACCCAACTTAAGACATTGAAAGTCGATACAACTGATGTTTAATAATGAAGTTAAGTACAAGTCGGTGCCAATGGAGTAGTGGTTAGTGCGTCAACACATGACATAACAAGTGTTCACGGTGAACTAAGTTTGATTCCTGCCCTGAGGTCCTGTACTGATCCTTTGCCTGTCCCCATGCTTTCCTGTCTATATGCGCTACTGTTCTATCAATTAAAGGTAAAAAAAAAGAAAGAAAACAAAAATAATGAGGACACTAGAAAAGAACTAAAGGAAATAGGGTTTATTTTTATTATTACAGTTCTCCAGACAAAACAAAATATTCAGTTGGCACAAGTTTTGTTACAGAGTAGTTCACCTCTCCAGAAAACTAATAATCACTTCTCCAGAAAACTAATAATGATAATAATAATTATAATATATATATATATATAATTACACACACACACACAGTTGAAGTCAGAATTATTAGCCCCCGTGTTTAACTTTTTCCCCAATGTCTGTTTAACGGAGAGCAGATTTTTTTTCAACACATTTCTAAACATAATAGTTTTAATAACTCATTTCTAATAACTGATTCATTTTATCTTTGCCATGATGACAGTATATAATATTTTACTAGATATTTTTCAAGACACTTTTATACAGCTTAAAGTGACATTTAAAGGCTTAACTAGGTTAATTAGTTTAACTAGGCAGGTTAGGGTAATTAGGCAAGTTATTGTATAACGATGGTTAAAGGGGCTAATAATTTTGACCTTAAAATGTTTTGTTTGTTTTTTTAAATCAAGAACTGCTTTTATTCTAGCAGAAAAAATAAGACTTTAAGAAAAAAAAAATTCAGACGTACTGTAAAAATTTCCTTCATTCATTCATTCATTTTCTTGTTGGCTTAGTCCCTTTATTATCCAGTGTTGCCACAGCGGAATGAACCGCCAACTTATCCCGCTCATTTTTTATGCAACGGATGCCCTTCCAACCACAACCCATCTCTAGGAAACATCCACACACACACATACACTACAGACAACCTGTACTGCATGTCTTTGGACTGTGAGGGAAACCGGAGCACCTGGAGGAGGCCCACGTGAATGCAGGGAGAACATGCAAACTCCACACAGAAACGCCAACTGAGCCGAGGTTCGAACCAGCGACCTTCTTGCTGTGAGGCGAAAGCACTACCTACTGCGTCACTACGTCGCCGCAAAAATTTGCTTGCACTGTTAAACTTAATTTGGGTAATATTTAAAAAAGAAAAAAAAATGAAAGAGGGGCTAATAATGATGACTTCAACTGTTTATTTTTATATATATAATATCAAAGAATAAGCCTTAAACAAGCAGATGTGTTTTTTTGCAATAACACATTCCCCGAGTTCTCACTTGATATTTGCCTGCTTTCTCTGACTGTGGGAACATTCAACACGACTAACTTGTTTTTGTTGTTTTTGGGTTTTTTCCAGAGAGGGGAAACCTGCAACACAGACTTCAAAAAGACCCGCTCAAAGGAAGACGTCACGCAGGTCTTTAAGGATTTCATCGAAGGCAATAAAAACATAATTGTGCGTGAGTTCTTGAGAACTAGATCAACCTGTTCTGTGAAATCAATGCATGCACACCTACAATTACCAGAACAACACTGAGTCAGTGGCTTAATGAACACCAGACCTTGACTGCTCCGTATCCTGGATATACTGGTTAGAAAAGGCCAGACATTGTTTACTGTAAAAGTTAAAACTCCGACAAACACATGCTGTAGAGGGACAGAAAAGTGCTCTTTTAAAATGGTGATCATTAGAGCCAATCACAATCATATCTGTTGAGCGTTTGTTGAACACATTGGCCAATCAGCAGTATTTCAGCAACAGCTCATTCTGAAAACGTAGCCCTATATACATTTCTGGAGATTGCGAATTATGTAGCCAGAGGTACGGATGACTGCATTTCGTCTTTAAAATGAACGCTACGGGGTGGTATGATACTGCTCCTTTTTGCGTTTACCAGCTGACCACTTACCTGCATGTAGACAGCTTTCCAGCTGTTACCAGTTTGTCCAGTAGCCCACCATGTACAGTGGTGGACTTGTGATGCAGAGTTGACTACGATGACAAGGTGCAAATCCAGCGAAGAACAGTTCCCAAAAGTGGATAAGTCAAAACCAGGAGGCAAAAATAAAATAAAAAGTAAATAACAAGGTGAGAATGTGGTAAAATATGAAAATGTGGTAAAAATTAGGCGAGGGCTTTTCTTTTTCTGAATTGCCTTTTAAAATTGTCGGTTGGGTTTAAATAAGTGGGTGGATGGGTCAATCGGTGCTTTGAAAACAATAACAAGAGGAGGGTGGGGTTTCCAGTTGCTTGATCAGTCAGTCATTCAGTTAGTCAGTCAACAGCGACCTCTGGAGGATTTACATGAGAATAGCAGGTGCGAATGGCACTTGCAAGAGAAATTTGTGATCTGTAAATGCGTACACATCGTCCTCTGGTGGATTCCCGAAAACAAAAACTTCAAAAAGCGTACCGCCTGTGATGTATTTGGCACGGTTCAGAAAGGTATATATGGGCACGTTTTCAGAATGAGCCTGGGTTGTGTTTAAGAGTCCACTCAGCAGCGTTCCAAATGCAAGCAGGAAATGCTGCTATTGTCACATTTTTTCAATTTCAGTACAGACTGGTAACAAAGTTGATGATGCCCATCGTGAACGCCTAACTACTCACAGTCTCATAATTTGACCGAATAATTCAGAAGCATTGTCTTCCTATTGGATAATAAAACTTAGTCTCATTTTTAATAATTAGACACTGATGTGTCATTGAAGTACTCGCACTCCTATGCTATGCTATGCTATTTACAGATGTTACAGTTTTGTTGTATTCATAGGAGAATAAAATACATGAACATTAAGAACTTATGCCCTGTATCCTCTATTGGAATGATAAATGAATATGTATGAATTTTAAAAGGTTAGCTAACTACTAGACTTATAATATTGCATATTCTTCAGGTTATTATGCTATTTTTGATAGCATTTGACAGTTCTGAGCATATCATGATGATGATTGCCAGTTGTCCTACTGAATGTGGTCTCCTCAGCAATGAACTATTATCTTTGTTCGTGCTGATGAGCAGTGTTGCCAGATATTGCTATCAAAAATCAACAAAAGCATTCCCCCAAAAAAATGCACCAAAATAAAAACAAATAGGATACAGAATCGCCAACTGTCATCATAACCGTCAAAACTAGTTGATCTTTTGTACATAGACCATTATAAAAACTAAAAATAAAAACTCTAGTGCATTTACATTTGGTGTCAGGATCCATGGAAATTGGTGATTTGTTTATCTTAGAGTGCAAGTTAAAGGGTTAATGGACAAGGGAAGTTGATGGTAAAGTCAGGTGTTTGAATGCAAAGCATTTCACAGTAACTAAAACTGAGTTTGAAAAGCAAATATAGCTGCAAAGCTTTTAATGATTGTGTTTGAAGAACATGTTTTTTTTTTAAGAGGAGAGCAGAGAAAGCTCTAATGCTTCACTAGGGAAAAGCAGAAACAAATGAACTGCACTTACAAGTTGTCCTTGTGTAATTGGAGCCTCACTTCAGCAAATATTGAAAACAGATATCTTGTCTGCAATCATTTCATGATGTGCTCTTCTTTTACAGAACTCCTACATTACAAGACTTGAAGAGATTAAACGGGCACTGAAGGCCTCAGAGTTCTTCAAGAAACATGAGGTAAAAAAAGTGTATTTTTTAAATAAAGACATTTTCTTTATCTGCATACATTTATCTTATTACTTTAAAACTATTAAGTGGTTTCTTTTTTTCATAGCTGCATATATATTCAGCAAATTATGTTGTGCTGCAATGTAATTGTACTTTAAATACTGAGTAATACCAAAATTCCTACCATCTTTGAAATGCCTATTGGGCAGTATGCTCGGGCATTCTTTGAATGGGGAAACATCAAATTCTCCAAATTACGTGTATCAAGTCTTACCTCCCTGACTCATCCCTCCTTTCTGCTTCATACAAAAAATCCATCAGGAGCCACGCTTAGTCTAAATAAGATCACCATCATATTTTTTAAACCTTTGTCGACTTGCAATACTCACTGCGTGCCAAAACTCACATAAAAGACTATTTTGCTGGTTCCACAATGCATGAGCAGCACTAGAGCAGTGCGGCTATTTTTTCAAAGTGTATGTTCACAACCGGGAGCAGAGCAGCACATCAGCATCAAGGTGCGCGGTCATGTTTTTTGCTGTGCCTATGGTCAGTCTGCTTTTTGAATAAACTACAATGCTTTCACCTGCATTGGTTCGGTTGCACATAGAAAATAACATCTTTATTCTTGGATTACCACTCTTAATAAATACACTTGCATATAAAGTAAATATTATCTCAAAGCATTTACTGGGGCACTGTCGATTTTTACTGGGGCACATGCCCCAGTAAATGGGGTCTAGCTACGCCACTGGTGTAGTATTTACCATGGCATGTGCTTTTCTTTTGTTTCAAAATGACACTTTTTTTTTTACTTTGTGTTGGTTTTTCATTTAATGTTAGTGGGACAGTACTTATGTGTGTGTGTGTGTCAAACATTATTGTGAATGAAATTTGTTTTGGTTCGTTATATATTTGAAAAAAAGAGAAAATGTTGACTTTAGTGATGATAGTGCTCTATTTAAATAGCACAAGATAACATCTGACAGTAAGGGTAAATGCCTCACAGCATCCCATCCCATTAGTTTGCATGTTTTAAATAATTAGTCCAGGAGGTGGCGCTGATCAACAGCAGCATTAAAATAATTGCAAGAGCTGCTCAAGAGAATTATACTTTTGCTTTATATTGGTTTGAAAGCACGTTGAAATTATTAATAAAGTGCCTGTGTTCACTCCCATGCAACTTCTGAATCAGTAGCTAAATCAACCTAAATGGTGCTGACTGACAGACACACTCCGTATTAAAACCATAGACTGTAAAAGATATGGACGTAGTGTCCGTGACATCACCCATAAGTTTCTGAAGAATGCAAAAGAAGCTACAAATAGGCGTGGCCACACATCGACATTTAGTTCCTGCGACATCACACCGATTGGGGGATACCAAACATGGGCAAAGAGGCGGACCCTAAGCAGAGCTACAGACGCCTGCTAGCATTTTACTCAGATGGGCTTTTCTTCGGGAGAAACGCTTAATTTTTCATTACCTGCGACTCGTTTGTTTTTTGACCACATGCTTGGTTGTGTACTATATCAATAAAGTGTTTAGTCTTTTAAAAACATTGAGCCACCAAACATTCTTCTTATGATATTTTTCTACAGGAGGAGAATGCGAATTACTTCCAAACACTTCAAATATAGTCTGTGTTAGCAAATGCTTGTCTATTTATGAAATCCACCCATGGCATCGCTTCAGATGACTTATAGAGCCTACAGCTAATCAATGTTTTAGATTCTGGAGTGCATTACAGGTCTAAAGAAAACTGTAATAGACAAATGATGTTTAATAAAACAAATACATTTATAGATATGTATACAAGTATATAATTACACTCACTCTGGAAATGGAGGCCATGTGAATGATTTGTGAGCACAATTAAGTGAACACAGCATGCCATATCATCTGATAATTGTAAGAAATAATTCCAAAAAGCAATTGACTGTAAAGCCACATAAAACAAAACAGAAATGCGATGTATATGCCAGGTTCAGCAGCTGGTCAGCCGGAATCAGCTGAGGTGAAGTCATGGCAATCAGTGAGACCAAGCTGTCACTCAAGTGGCCATGCCCTTAATTATGCAAACTTAATATAACCTAATATAAAGGAAATGGATGAGTTATAAAAACAATTCACCCCCTCACAGTTGTCATGAAGGGTAATATTAGCAATATGAACCAAAATTGTTCTTTGTACCAGGCTGTAAACACCTTTTTTCTGTTGTAAAGTTGGCTATTTTAACTGTGGGGTCAATAAAAACCCTACTGTTGCTCTATATGGAGCGACAGGACTAGCGGAATTTAGATGAATTGCATTTCAGTTACATCCATATTTGCTTCACGAGGGAGAGTGGGAGGTTGCCGCTTGATTAAGAAACTATTCCCAGATCAGCTTCTGTACAAGTGATCGCTTTCATTCTAGATTTGTGGATTCTTAAAGTGACAGCTCTGTTATCAAACAAAACAGTGGATCAAAATGAGAGATTCGCTACTCTTCACTAAATAACTACAGTAACTTTAATCAAGATTAAAATACAGTGAACAAAAAGTGAACAAGATTTGTATAAGCCATTGATATGGGCTTTTATTTTGTTTTTTTAATATGTTCTAATGTTGGCGGTTTATTCCGCTGTGGAAACACCAGATTAATAAAGGGACTAAGCTGAAAAGAAAATGAATGAATGAATGTTCTAACGTAGGCATGTGCCAGTATAAGATTCCGGTGGTATAATAACCTTGGATAAAAATATCACAATTTCACGGTATCACGGTATTGTGCACACTGCTCTAAAATATATTCTTTCTAAATGTCTGGGTAAAAACACAAAAGCTTTTTTCCCCTTTGAAAACAATATTTTATTTTTTGAAAGATTTATGATAGTTTGGAGCAGTAAACACGTCAGACTAAATAATTTAAATCAATCATTGACTTCCGCTGTCTTCATTTGTTACAAAAACACAGATTTCTTTACAATTTAAGACGGCATCTTTGGATATTTTTTCTGCTGGAGATTCGGTTCTAAAAGAAAAAAAGTAAATAAAAAATCTTACACATACCTTAGGGATGGTATTACAGAAAATTGTGGCGATATTAAAACCTTGACTCTTCCAAACTGCAGTATACTGTACCTTGAAAACGGTTATCTTCCCATGCCTATTCCAATGTTTGTTATGTATTATATCATTTGTAGCTTGGGAGTGTGTATCCTGTATATTCGCATTCTAATGTTGACAGGTATGAAAGCATAATGGGTCATTTTATGTTCGAAGAAAAAGGTCTATAGCAATCCATGATTGGCTCCTGTTCTAAAAGTCAGGCTTCATTCACCATATTGACTGTTACACTTTTCCCCATTTAAAACTATACAAGTGACTCGTCTTGTGTATTATATAGTCTTTGTTAATATCCAAGAGCTTAGAATGACCAAAAGGCGACACTTAACGTTCCATTGCAGCAGCAGCTCCCAGCAACAGCCCCGTATTCCGCCATTTTGGAGTGAAAGTGGTCGGCTATTGAATTGCGAGACTTTTATTCAGAATTTGGCATTTCCACCATTCAATTCTCATGTGATACTTCAAAATATGCATGATGGAAACTCAGCTCATTTTATTTAGCATGTGCTTTTCAACCCAAACTTCTGAATCCTTAATCAAGTTAAACAATTATTCATTTTTGCTTACCTAAAAATGTCTTTCAGGTGATTGGGAGTTCTCTTTTGTTCATTCACGATCACACAGAGAGAGCTGAAGTGTGGCTCATAGATTTCGGTAAGACCACAGCTCTTCCAGACGGACAGTACCTGGATCACTACAGACCCTGGGAGGAGGGAAACCGAGAAGACGGATACTTATGGGGCCTTAACAACCTGCTGCAAACCCTGTCCTCGCTGGGAAAAAGAGAGTGACCTCCTTACGGCAGACTTTTCACTTACTGACAGAACGACAGCAACCGCAAGCTGACAGACACTTGTAAAAGAGAGGCTACCAGTGAGATAGTCTGGTATTTTACAGTATTAAGCTGTAAAAGCATTGCACCACAATCATGGTAACAACCTAAATGACTTATTTCCTCAAATTACAAAAATCACTCAAAAACAGAAGAAATTTAGGGCCTGATTTACTAAACCGAAAATTATCAGGGGACTGCAATCTATAAAAATCAGCAGTTAATTCAATTCAAATTAAGTTTGAAAAATGAATTTAACCAGAGAAGCTGTCAATTATGACATCACAAGACATTTTCATACCATCAAATAACTAACGATACCATTTTAAACTAAAAACACATTATTTTTTGCATTTTTAATGAAACTACAGCTGCATTTTGGTGGCCTAAATAATGCAAACACTCGAAAAAACGAGTATCTTAGTGCAAGTTTTAAAATCAAATATGAAAAAACATTTTTTTTTATAAAAACAGTGACGTCATGCACAAGTGGCTGGACTGACAATCATAATATACCAATGTAAAGGCGCAGAATGAGATTTTCGCCGCTAGAGGGCGCGTAATCACAACAAAGGCATAGATTGATGACTCTGTGACGAAGTGTTGAAGCATGGTAGTTGTGATCTTCGTTACATCCTACCGGACTCCAGCATGTTTATGGATGAGCTGAAGTATTAACAACTTATTATGATGGTAGCATGAAGCAGAGTAAGACAGAAAGACTTCATAGCAAAATAAGAGCAATTGCTGATGTAAAAAGCGCGACACGGAATAAAAGCAGCAGAGCTTTTATTATGCCACAGTCGACGCTTCCGGTTCTTCTGCCCATAATCAACCGCGGAAGCAGCAGCACTGTTATATCATACTAAATACATTTAAAGTTCTGTTCTAATGCTGCTCGGTGCAGTCTAATAAAACACACAACATATGAAAGCGTCTCTGGTGTTTCCCTGTTTTCTATAAAAGCAAACCGGCAATCAAGCATTAGCATGACGACAAAGGATATGTTCTGTTTCCTTTTAAAATGTTGATGGATTTGAACTTTCTTCGAAACATCTGGGATATTGTAAGTACGCAAGTCAGCTAAATATATAACATTTTTCTAGTGTTTTTTTTTTTGTTTGTTTTGTTTTATTAAACAAATATACAGTTTGTGCCTTTTTGTGAATTTGTATATAAAGGGGTAGTTTTCAGTTTTGTTATTCATAAACAAAACAAAAAAAAGTTTAACTTTTTGTACAATTTTCTTATGCAAACAACTTATAAGAAAAAAAAACTACATCAGCAAATAAGCAGAAAAACTTTAGTTTTATGCAGGGAACGTTTTTTATTTTATATATTTTATTTTATTTATTTTTTTACAGTGGCCTTTAGTATGGTTTGCTAAAACTCTATGGGAAAAGATAGGCTATTAAAGGCACAACCTATTTTTTTATTTTTACTGCAGTCCACCACCAGGGGGCAGTCAAAATATTTTGGCTTCAGTTTTCAGTAAGAGTGACACCCCCTTAGAAAAAAAACCACCACTTTTCCACGATAAGCAATATGTCTCCCTTCAGCACATGCTACTGTATCCATTTTCTGCATTGCCTTACTGTGGGTTAAGCAAACCTGTCAACTTTGGGATGTAAAAATAAGGGATACATTTGGTGGCCAAGAGAGCTTAACATGCTGCAATTTAGGAAAGCGCATGCAATTACAAAAAGACTGGCAAAAAGTTACGAAATGATCTTCATCAATTTGACAGCACACGTGTTCCAAATTCTCACAACATAAACAACTGAAGGAATTGCAGCAATTGGTCACAACACAACAGAATGTTACAAGGAGACCCTAAAACGTGAGCTGGTTATGGAGGATATTGTTATTTAGGCTAATAAATACTGAAGGCACAGGTATCGGGTAAACAAACAAACAAACTCACCTTTCAAAGATCTCCTACAATAAGAGTTTCCAAACTCGGATTTTAGCTCCAGCTTGCCTCAACACACCTGCACGGATGTTTCTAGAAAGCCTGGTAAGAGCTTGATTAGCTAGCCCAGGTGTGTCTGATTGGGGTTGGAACTAAACTTTTCAGGACACCGGCCCTCCAGGACTGAGTTTGGGCACCCCTGTCCAACAACTTTACTGAAACATTTCCATTGTGTTTCGTTGTTTTTGTGTTGAAAAGCAGCATGTTTTATTAATGTTTGTTTTGTGAGGATTTGCAGCATGTGTGCTGTCAAACGGATGAAGATCTTTTCATAATTTGCTGGTGTTTTTAGTAATTGCATGTGTTTTCCTAAATTGTAGCTCGTTAAGCTCTCTCGGCCACCGTAGATACACTCCTTTTATGCTCATTTAAGACGAAATGTGTTTTGTTTTGAAGAAAACCCATCAAGACCGATATGTTTAGATATTATTATTAATATTATTATTATTATGTGTGTATGTCTGTTTAAACATCCACCCAAAACCCAGTGTCAACTCTTGCTTCGCTTCAAATGACGTGTACAGAATCCATTATGGAAACAGCGTCTATTTATCAATATGGATCGCATCTGACATGCGCCGCTATATGAACTGACTGTTTTGAGGATTGCAAAGGAGGGGCAATGGTGCCTGTACTGAAAAGGAAGGCAATCCAACTGTTTTTATATTTATTTCAAAGTGTTTTCATGCCTAAATAAAACGAAAGCACAGAATAAATTCACATTTAAGAGCAAGGGGCATCCCCTGGTGGTTCGGCGGTATGGGTTACATATAGTGAGGATCGGCTCTATGATATTCATAGCCACCCTTCATAGAAAATTTTTAAAAACAGGAAAATGCCTTCACAGGATGACAGCGGGATAGAATTGTAAAATAAAGGATGGTTGAAAGGTATGGGGTTAAGACATTTTACATCCGAAAAAGCAAGTGGACCAACTGGTCACCCCCTCATAAATTGTGTATCAAAAAGTGAAAGTGGTATAAATGCATATGAAATAAGGATGTAAAATAACAGTGCAAATACTAGAACACAGGCTTGAGACATCGCATGATTTGTTTAAATACTCATTAGTTTGCAGTTAAAAATAAAACTTCTAGAAACGCATCTACAGTAAGCTCAGCTCAAAAAACTCAGTTCAAACGTTCTTTTATTGCTAAGTTTTAGGGTTTCTCTGACGCAAGTTATTAGTAAATCTGGCCCTTAGTTTGAAAAGAACATAACATGAGGGCACAATTTATAACTCGCTTTAAGCTCTTAAACAAGCCTTCCAATCAAAAGGGTTTAAAGATATTGAAACAAATTCTGTCAAGCGTGTCCATTTTTGTGGGGGCTGCATTCTGGACTCTATCAAAATCTGTTTTGTTTGGCACACTCTTCAAATAAGATGGTCTCAAAAAGCGACATTGCTTCGTGTTTAGTTTCACCAAACATTAGTCACCAATTGAAGTTGCGCAACTGACAGGTTTTTCATCTAGTTAATGTGTACAGTAGGTGCAACACATTTGTACAGTGTGAGTAACGCACAATACTAGTGCATTTATAGTACAAAATGATGTTAACGGGACTGACTGCAGTGATCAATCAAGGGTGGTGTTTTTAGATTCTCTGAATGATTGTGTGGATGCAGTATATTTTATTGTTTTTACACATAAGAAGCTGAGTTATGATTTTCTCTTCCTGCACACCGCTGAAAGTGTTTCATAATCAGACGAACTTAACCTTGTGACACTATTTTGTTTAGGCAAGGAAGGCAGGTGAGTTTTGTTACAGTGTTCCCTGTGCAGTATGTTAAGAACAAATAAAACATCTGCTTGAAAATCCTTCACTGTTTCTGAAGTAATTTTCCTCCACATCAGGGTTGTAGTCAAAACATTTTATTTAAGGTTTGTCCATATTCTAACATAAAAAAATACAGGTAGTTACATGTACTTTAAAATTCACTTCATGTGATGTACATTTCTAATCTGGCTGGTTAGAAATGAGCCCCTGCAGAGTCTTCCATAAAAAGCAAGACGCATGCAGAATATTGGCAGTGATAACCGACAAAAATATTAAAACAAACACTGATAAAATAGTAAGGTTAAATATGACAGCTATATAAGGTAAGGGTTAGTTTAGTGGGTAATTAATGTTAATTAAAGAATACAGCACTCATTTTCCTGGCTAAAGTCAAGATATTTCTACCCTTCTATCCAGTTAAAACCCTACAAAAAGTAAAAGAACCTGAACGTTGAGTTGTGTGTCGTATCTACAGTATAAGGAACACTTCACTTCTTCTTTTTTAAAGGAAAATAGGCTTGTTTTACACATATCCTTTATGAAAACAGTTGATTTTCACTATTTTCAATCTATTCAGCAGATCTCAAGGTTTGGCAGGAGCACTTTTAGCTTAGCTTAGCATAAATCATTGAATTGGGTTAGACCATTAGCATCTCCCTCAAAAAAAGTTTCAATTATGATAATAATTATATAAATATGATGACTTTCTAATTTGAAGCTTGACATTTAGTTACATCATGTACTAAGACAGATGGAAAATGAAAAGTTGCTAGTTTCTAGGCCGATGTGGCTGGAACTATACTCTCATTCTGGCGTAATGATCAAGGAACTTTGCTGCTGTACCAAGGCTGCAGCAGGTGCAAGGATATTACACAGCACTGTTTCTTAGTTATGTAATATCATATCCACTGGTATTAATACCTAATGTAACTACAGAAGAGTCAAGCTTTAAATAAAAAAATGATCAAAACTCTTTTTTGAATGCTTTGAGTGAGATGCTAATAGTTTAATCTGATTCAATGATTTATGCTCAGCTGAACTTGCGATTTTACCTGGAGATTGGTTTAATAAGTTCAAAATGGTAAAACTCTTGATCTCTAGGGATGTATAAAATAAGCCTATTTTCAAAATAAAAGCGGAGTGTTCCTTTAAGTCAGTCCGTAATTCCTCTAGAAGCACAGATACATCATTCTTCCCCTTTTATGATAAATGACAGTCAAACTATTTGACTTCAACAAGACAAAAATAAAGTTAATATTGTGCTAATACACTTCTGTCTCCTTTTCTGTACGTTTGCATAAGGATCCTCTCAGCAGTCCCTGACTAAAATAATAAAAACACACACAAATAAATCTTGACACATAAAAACCTACTATATCTAACAATATCTAACAAAATACTTCAGAATAATTAATAATAAGACCTAAGAGTAGTCTCAAACCCAAACTTCTCATGCATCATATTACACACACTGAGGTGTTATGCGTTTTGTGTTTGCTGTAGCTTCTCTGCATGTAATGTAATGCACAGAAACAAAATCACAGTTAACACTGGGGCGCTAAACATGTAGAATAAGGACATTTGGAGATCAAAAGCACTTCTATTTATGCATTAAGTACTAAAAAAATAGATTGCCAAAAATGCTTATGTCTTTTAACAGCTCCCGAGAGGAGTGTATTGATGTGAAAATCAATGCAATCTCCACAGCAGCCACAACAATTGCACCCTGCATCACACGCCTCATTAACTTCTAGCATATTCTAGGGCAATACCTTTGTAAAGCCCTTGCAGTTACCTCAGTGTATCACAAACAATGCACCCCTTTAGTAAAAAGGCAACTTAATGTTTATAAACGTGTTCGTGTTTCAAGACAAAACGGAGCAAAACACCTAATCTAGTCTAAATAAATGGTCCTTAATATTCATTTCCAGTCAAAACACCCTGTAAAGTTCACCTGAACTCAGATTAAAGGTGCCTTCCACCTTGTTAACGTACTTCTGCAATCATTTCTGTATAATAATTCTCCAAAAGTTTAAAGAGACATTAAAAATGAAAATGCTTTCAAACTGTATTATCACCTTTACATTGTTCTAAATCTGTATGAGTTAGGTGTTCTTACCAATATAATGATAATGTTATATATACTAGTGTTAGCATATATACTATAGTGTTCAGTTTACTATAGGTACATGCTTCAGTGCATGTCAATTTAAATACTCAATCTCATTATTGCAGGATGGATTCTGATTGGCTGTCAATATTTCCATCAGCTGGTGAACAAAATTCATAACCAATATGTTTGTGTGTGATTGAGTTGGTACAGTATGTGTTGTGGACTTTGCTATGTGCTATTTGCAATAGCTTGGTGAACGCCCTTAGTAAGCATGGCAATCGTCTTAAGACAGGCAACACAATACACTGAAGAATGACTTCTGTATAAAAAAATAAGTCATACCGGTTTGCAACACCTTGAGGGTGGGTAAATAGTGACAGAATCTTAATTCTGAGGTGAACTGACCTTTTAAGGCCAACTTCTCAATTTGTTTTAGCTTTGTCGAATCACTAAATTTAAAAAAAGTTGAACAATCTGTTGTAATAAATTGAGTTTTACTAGATTTGATAGATTAATCATTATGTGGTGTTTGTATATATATAAAACATAATTTTCTGTTTGTGTGAGGTCTGAACATTTTCTAATAAACGCCAGCAACCTGCTGAAAAGGTAAATTGACGAAGGACATCTAAACCTACATCTATGTTCATTTCTAATGATGAGTAATCAGTAGTAAAAGACTTAGTAGTAAATAAGTGAACATCATGTGTTTTCACAGTGTTGACAGTAGACGTGAATCCAGTGTAAAAGGGCTGCCATAAGCCAAGGTGAAGTTTTCATAGAAACCATCAACCATTTTCAGGAGAGGTGTCTCTTAATGGCAAATTAATCATGTATCCTCATGTCTTTGGTGTTTTGGTATTTCACGCACTTGGATATCAACTGACAGTACTTCAAGGCTGGAATATATTACACAATATTTAACCAGATTTGTATACCAATTTTTCACTCTTGAGTCAACATTAGCTACCAAATGTCTGCTGATTTGCACAAGATCCAAAACGTTGCATGAAAGTTTGTGTAGTGTTTAATGTGTAGTGTTTAATATCTAATGAATACAATGACTTTAAAGCTTAAGATTATGGATACACTCAGTTAGAAAACAATAAACGTGTTGATCAGACTCTTGACTCCATTTGTCATTTGTCTTCTATCAATGGGGTGCATGTGTCTGGGGGATTTATGTATGGAATGATCTGGTACAGTGTGATTTTGAAAGTGAAGTTACGTGGTTTGGTGTTTACTGGAATTTTATGGGCAAAATCATGTCATCTCATTAACGTTTTGGGTGTTATCAGGTCCATTTGCAAAAAGCACATTTAGATTCAGTAACCCAAGCCCCATGTCCAAGGAACACGCTTGGGTCGAATCACTGAAGACCACTATAGTGTAGTATATTCCAGCCTTAACCTGCCACTCTGCCTGTAGCTCAGGGGTGTCCAAAACCAGCTGTTTAATCCAGCAAAGTTTTCAAATCAAGGTCTTCAGACTAATTATTGAAAACTCCAGGCAAGTGTGTTGAAGCTGGATCAGGATTTGACGCCCCAGCTCCAGCTAATCCATTGCAGTTCACATAAAAAAAACACCTCAAAACTATTCAACACCAAAAACAATAGGCATTTTCTAAGTCGGACCACTCCTCATTGCTACACAGGGGTGACACTCAGGTCTTCAGACAAGGAAAAGCCAGAATCCCTGTCCCTGGTGGGCTTCTCAGGCTGGGTGTACCTCCTTACATCCTCATGTCCATAACTGGCATGACGCTTCACCAATGGTTTGTGGGTAAAGCTGCTGGCTTGGCTGAGGGCAACCAGTGAAGATGTAGCTGCAGAGCTGGTGCTGGGCTCCAGAGATTTGGACACAACCACAGGCAAACTCTCAGTCTCGTAGCTCTGTTCATCATACGCATAGTTTACGTTGCCACATGGGAAGCTCTGAAGCTTTGCTAAGTCCATAACAGTGGCAAGTGAGACACCAGCAGCCCCTGTGGGACTCTTCCTAGAGGGAGCCGCTGTGGGAGTCAACGTAGTTTGTGAGGGTGCAGCAGATGGAGGTGGGGAAGCTGAAACATTTGCATTAACTTCTACTACAGGGTCTGTGTGCTCCGAGGTAGAGGACGGGGCAGAAACAGATGTGGGGTTGCAGGAGAGAGGCATAGACTGAGTGTGGCACAGAGCTGACTTTCCACGTCCAAAGCTCTCTAGGACCCAGGAACCGTAGGTGGGGTTCCAGAGGTTTTTAGTCTTGTTCTTTAGCTTCTGGCTGCCCGATGATGAACTACTTCTGGAGCATGGCCGATGCTCTGGGACTTGAAGCCATGGTCCTGGACAGACTCCTGAAGCAGGAACAGGCTCTGCCCAACAGGGCTCCAGTGTCTCTCGGTATGTGCCCACTTCTTGTGTGAGGTGGACTGGTCTTTGTAGCTGCAAACGGGGTTTGAGGGCCTGTGGAGTGACACTGGTGATGCTTGCTCGAGGGGAAGCATCCTGGGACAAAGAGCGGGCAACTAGAAGAGGGGTCATGCTGCCTGATCCGTCAGGGCGGATCACAGTGCCCCCTTCTTCTTCAACAGGAGGACCACACTCCACTGGAAGAGGGGTGTTGATGACATCAGGATCCTGATGGAGCAATGGATGTGAGATGAAGATGAGATTTCAAGAAGGTGACAAAAAAGTCAAATTGGAAAAACAGCACTGAGTCAGTAAATGTAATAAATCATGATTATTTTTTCTCGTTTTACATATTGTTCTGGTTTTGATTTATATACAAAAATGATTTAGAATAATATTTATTGAAAATTATGCTGTACACCCTTACAGAACAACCACATGATTCTCACATGTCAAAACACCTTAAAAACCAACACATTTGCAAATTATTCAGAACACATCGTAAATGAAATTGAAAAGTTTGGAACATCATCATTTATAAAAATTTATTTATTCGATTTCAAATATGTATCTCATGAGATCAGGACGGCACGGTGGCGCAGTGGGTAGCGCTGTCGCCTCATAGCAAGAAGGTCACTAGTTTGAGCCCCAGCTGGGTCAGTTGGCATTTCTGCGTGAAGTTGGTGTGGGATTGAAAGACATGTGTTATAGGTAAATTGGGCAAGCTAAATTGCCTGCCACATTGTATGTGTGGGTGTGAATGCAGGAGTGTATTAGTGTTTTCAAGTGCTGGGTTGAGGGTGGAAGGACATCCGCTGCATAAAACATAAGCTGGATAAGTTGGCGATTCATTCCGCTGTGGCAACCCCTGATTAATAAAGGGACTATTCCGAAAAGAAAATGAATGAATTAATAAATATGATGTGATCATTTATTCATTCAATTTCCTTTGGCTTAGTCCCTTTATTCATCAGGGGGTCAACACAGTGGAATTAATCGGCAACTTATCCAGCTTATGTTTTACATAGTGCATGCCCTTCCAGCTGCAACCCAGCACTGGGAAACATCCATTCACACACATACACTATGGCCCATTTAGTTTATCCAATTAACCTATAGCTCTTTTCTTTGGTCAACTGGAGCACCTGGAGGAAGTCCACGCTAAGACGGAGAGAATATGCAAACACCTCACAGAAATGCCAACTGATCAAGCCAAGACTCGAACCAGTGACCTTCTTATTGTGATGCGACAACACAAACCACTGAGCCACAGTATTGCCTCTCATGTGATTACTTTTTAAAAAAAAATTTAAAACCGAAACCATGTTTGTTCTGTGTTTTAAATATGCTCCAAATGTGTTCCACGTGTTTTTAGTGTAAGAATTTTATGATCATGTATGACCGTGCAGGAAGGGCGAGGCAGTGGCGCAGTGGGTAGCACGTTCGCCTCACAGCAAGAAGGTTGCTGGGTTGCTGGTTCGAACCTCGGCTCAGTTGGCATTTCTGTGTGGAGTTTGCATGTTCTCCCTGCCTTTGCGTGGGTTTCCTCCGGGTGCTCTGGTTTCCCCCACAGTCCAAAGACATGTGGTACAGGTGAATTGGGTAAGCTAAATTGTCCATAGTGTATGAGTGTGTGTGTGAATGTTTCCCAGATGGGTTGCGGCTGGAAGGGCATCCGCTGCGTAAAAAACTTGCTGGATAAGTTGGCGGTTCATTCCGCTGTGGCGACCCCGGATTAATAAAGGGACTAAGCTGACAAGAAAATGAATGAATGAATGACCTTGCAGGACATTATTGCATGTGAGGCTCATGCAGTTGCCATAAGGGTTAATACATTCTAAATTACAAAAAAAAAAAGATTTTATTGTGTACATTGAATAATTTCATGATTAGCAATTTTTCTCAGTATACGTACTGTACTAATAAATACAGTATGAAAGACTGTTTATAATGTACACAACAATATAGCAGCCGTTAAATTTTAGGAAGATGACAGTAAACACTTAGAAACTCTGCTCTCTATGCAAATAAAACGTACCTATTACTTAAATGATATACTAAATCTGTCACATTTGGTCTCTGTGTTACCTGTGTACAGTAGTTGATCCTCTCTAAAATAGTAGTGAAGTTTGGTCTGTGTTCTGGACAGTGTTGCCAACACTGTGTCATGATCCGATAACTAAAACAAAGCAAAATTTTTATTACATAACCATTATTAAAAGTAATGAGGCACATTTCATTAATGCTATCTAGTTTCTAACAGAACATTTTCAGCTATCATTTAGCTTAGACCCATGATCCACTCTCAGTCTGAGTAACAAAGCTCTTATACGGTGCTGAAGTCATTACAATTCCTAAAAAAATACTACAATTATTTTAGCATTGGAAGGGTGGGTTATTTTACACTGAACAACAAAACAGCCAAGTATTTTTATTTTTGAATTGAAAAGCTCCATTATTACAACCCATAGGAAAAACTCAAGGGAATGTGTGGCTAGTTATTCACTGCAGCAGCACTCTATATACTTACACAGGCCCAGGGCAGCTCTTAGGTGGATCCATGCGACCTCCACCAGTTACAAACTCCAGCACTTCCTGGTTAGTTTTGCAGGGATAAGGCATGTACCCAAGAGAGAAAATCTCCCACAGCAGTACCCCGAATGACCTGCAGATGGAGACAAATCGCATCCAATGACCATAATGCCTGGCTTCACATAAAAGCAGTACTACTGATCTACTAATAATATTGCATTTAACAAAATGCAGAAATGATTTAAGAAATTGAATGCATACACAGTGATTTCTACACATTTCAGTTTAAGTTAAATTAATAATTTAATTTTAGTAATTAAAGTTTATTACCAGGTGTCAGTCTTGCATGTAAAAATGCCCTCTAGGAAAGCTTCAGGTGGCATCCATTTGACTGGCAGCATGGCACGGCCACCCTTCCTATAGTAACTGGCCCTGAAAAGTATTTGTCAATGTATGAAACTCAATGCACGTGCTCATTACAATAAAAAATAAGCATGTAACATAACAAGCACCTGTAAATATCTCGGGCCATCCCGAAATCTCCAATTTTAGCCACTCTGTCTGGACCAGGACAAGTCAAAAGGCAGTTGCGAGCGGCGATGTCCCTGAAAAACACACACAGACACATACGCACTTATTGTATGTGTGCAAGACATAAAGGTCAAGAGCTGCAGGGAGTTAATGATGTCTATTGTTTCACTGAAGAGTAGTGTCCTGTCCACTCATTGAGACAACGAAGGCAACTTTAGGGCAAAGATCAGTTAGGACAATCACCTGTGGATGAAGTGGTTTTCTTCAAGGTAGCGACAGCCAAGAGCGATGTCTCTGGCCATATGAAGAAGCTCCAGCATGCTTAGAGAAGACGAATGGTTCTGGGGGAAGACAAGACAAGATTTAATACATACAGTATGTAACACTATCATCTGGGGCCTCATGTATCAACGCTGCGTACGCACAAAAACTTTGCGTACGCCAGGTTTCACGCTCAGAATCGCTCACGTTTGGATTTACTAACAATGAACTGAACGTGGGAATGTGCGCAGCTTAACGGCAGCTTTCTGGCAGGCGTACGCACATTTTTTGTGCGTGTCTGTTTTATTTCCATTAGCGACTCCTAGAGGCAGTTGTGTTAAATTCCTCTCTACAAAGTGTCTGAGCCTTGCAATGGCAGCTGTATGAGACGGGTTCAGCAGGTATATAAGGTTTCCATACCATACATTTGACCAGCTAAACATTAAAGCACAATTTGCAGCAGTCGCCTGTTTTCCCAATGTAATCTGAGCGATCTACCACACGCACATTGCTATAAAGACACTATCTGAAGATGAATTTGCATACGTGAATCAGAAACATTTCCATTCAATAAATGTGCAAATAAAATATGATGCTTATTGATATGAACTTATTGATAATTCCTACTTGTCTTTCTCGTGATAAACAGTTGGCAAAATCTGATATGTAGCGGGGGAAAAAAAAGAAAGAGTTCATCAGACGCTGGATTCGAGCCGAGCTCATGTTCGAACGTATCAATTCATGATCACAAGTGTCTTACGAGCGCGCCACTGAGACTGTTAAGCGTCCTGCAACATTTTACAGATATAAACCACACTATTTCTTTATTTTAATGCACTCAGTGCGATATGTTCAGACCCAACTGTGTTGACCGCATCAGCTAAACTCTCCCACTCTATTTTTTTCTTTTGTTGTTAATTCCGGAGAACAAACTTGCAAATAACACCGCTTTTCTCCGGTCTACCTCCGAAAGCAGCACCTCCAATTCACATTCTGTTCAAAGTTTCTCTTTTTGCTTGCTTTTGCCGTTGCTTTTTCGTTGGGTTTTGCCATTAGCATAGTCATTAGCATATTCATACGGGGGAGGAGGCAGGGAGGGGTTTGTGCTCGTGCATGTTGCGCTCAGTTTCACGTTCATTCAGATGTACAAAAGAATATGCGTGAGATTCGGCGTACGCAGTGTTTCATACATCTGAAATTTTTTCTGCATACGCACATTTACAGCTTTGTGCGTACGCAATGTTTTAGTAAGATTTCCACGCAAGTCTTCGTACATGAGGCCCCTGGTGTTTGAAAATGTGCTTATCTTTTGAAATGTATGTGTATAATGGGGCTTAAAGCCATTGTATGGCTGTAAATGCTGTTATTCCATGCAGAAGTTCATGTACAAAAGTGTAAAAATATTGTTTTGAAATTGTATTAAAGTGTGTTGCACAATTATGAAACTTAAAATGTGCATATATTTAGTTTGCATTACACTTTTAAGCCGTTTTTATAAAAAAAAAAAAAAAATAGAAACCTCAAAGAAAGCGCATTTAAAATCCAAAGAATGTAGGCAGATGGGTGCTATCAAAATAAATGTGATAGCATGTGTTCCCTACTAATTACATACTTTTATTAGGCACTGGCCTACAGTACATGGTCCCGGTGGGACCGTCTTTAAGGCGGCACATAATACTTGGGCCAGATTTCAAATGTAGCATTTGGCCCAGGTGCTAACAATGGATATGTGGGCTATGTTAGTTTGACCTATATTTTGACCCACGTTTAAAATATTTTTATCATTATTTTTTTTCGCTTCGAGAAAAAGCACGCCCATAAAGAGCAATGCTTCGTGGGTTTATTCATTTCATTGCAGTCGTGACACACCAACATATCTGACCCAGTTCAGGCCCAGTTCTTGGTTGTTAACTTGGCTGAAACTTGGCCCAGATATGGTTCATGTTTGCTCTTCTCTGGGAGCCAGACTTGGTCCAGTCATGTATCTTAATTCACCGCAGCATGTGGGCCAAGCAAAAGCTAGCTGTGTGGGCCAGAGCTTGGAGATATTGTGTTATTTGGGTATTTAAACAAGTAAGAAGTAAAATCAGGAGCAAATAAAAAAACTCTCATACAGAAAATGAGTGAGAAAACAGACATGTGACATTAAACATGAAAATATTAAGATTCAGCAGACATTCAAAGAACTTACACTTCAGTCTATATAATGAGAATGTTAATGTGTTTTTGACTTTCGATGGATGTAAATTTAATGTAGTGCACTAAAATAAAGTATAAACCTGTGAAATAGCTTAAAATATGTGCTTGAATGATAAATAGCACATGTGTTAATGTTTGTTTTCTAATGCAAAGAATGTTCCTGCACATGTGGCCAAACCACCGTCATAAAAGCAAAAATGTGTGTTAACTGAGAAACATATGATAGTACAAAGTCTGAATGCACTTAAAAAGGCTCACAGTTCTGGGTCGATTGAGTCTCAAGAAGCTCTTCATGTCTCCTCCTGTCATGAGCTCCAGCAGGATGAAGCGTGGCAGGATCTGCAGACTGACGCCAATGCAGCGGACAATGTTCTGATGGCTGAACTTACTGCAGACACACAAGAAAACCCAAGTGAACTACTGACTGGAAGAACGAGTCAGCTTGATTTTCATACATCAAAACATGTCATAACAGTACTCAACCACAATTCTCAGATATGTGACCCTGGACCACAGAACCAGTCAAATTTTGGAAACGTACGAATTATAATTTTGGGATTTGTGTATTTCCTGAAAGTTAAATAAATTTGTTTTCTATTGATGTGTATTTTGTTAGGACAGGACAATATCTGGCCCAAATACAACTATTTGAATATCTGGAAAACACTAAGAAAATCCTGTTTGAATGAAGTTCTCAGCAATGCATGTTACTAATCCAAAAATGAGTTTTAATATATTTATGGTAGGAAATATTACAAAAGGCGACAAAGTGGCTCAGTGCTTGGCACTGTCGCCTCACAGCAAGAAGGTATGAAAGTAAATCAGTAGCAATACTCGAGAGCTTGCAAATGTAAATGTGAGCACTTGTGATAATAATATTTGTATGTGTAGGTTGAAATGTACACTTACAGCTCTGATGTGAACAGCTGAAATCCTCGATTTGCACACACACACAACAATCCACACACTTGTGTTTTAAATTGGAAGTTGCAGATTAATAGTTGTGTATTTGTAAAATGTCATTCACAAATACAAAGTGACAGACACACGTGTGCACGGCAAATTTGACTGCATCTTCGCTCTACAACCACACGTCGGCACTCACAACCTCTCAGATTTGTCAGTACAACTACAAATCTCCCGCGCTCTGACTTTTGCAACACATCTCCCGCGATCTCTGTAGCAGAACTCATCTGTGCACTCGCAGATGCAGAGGCGTGAGCAGCGCGGGGCGGGGCAGGTGTAAAGCTGTTTGATTGGCTGATGCCTGACCAATGAACAATGCCAGCAGCCAACAGGACTGAGGTGCAAAATAATAATTTCCCACGATTATTTCATTAGTTAGGGTTTATTTAAACTCTTTTCTGAAGAGATTCTTGTTAAAAATCATAAATTCTGTGGAAATGTACATACCAGTAAAAGAGCAGCAAAGCCAGTTTATTGGCTAGAGCCAGCCAATGAGATGGGGCGTTTCTGTTTGTCAGCACACAGGGCAGCTCACGTTGTTGGAGGCCTCGAGCAATCAGAGGGTAAGTTATGATTTTTAATAATTATCTATATGGTCAATACTGTTAGCTAAGCTAAGGACTGTGCTGGGTGCTTCTCTTGTTTGTTTCTTATATAAGAAAACAGTTATGAGTTATCTAGGAGCTGCTTTCAACCATGTTATATGGTTCTAAAGATACGATTCAACCCACATGAAATAAGAAGTTGTAATAGTATTTATAGTAAATAATATTACGTTTTTGAACCATACTAACTATAATAAACTGTATTATACTGTATATATTGCAGTATCTACAACTTTGTTAATGAATGCAACAGCACACTGTCATATTAACTAGCATGAACTTTAATGAATTGAAGTATACTTTATATGTAAAACCTAATACGTTTTAACGCAGTTTCATTTCTTTCTAATTTATACATCTACATGCATTACATCTGATTTAGGTCCACAACTTGCATCCTTCAACATGATATGTGTGTTCAAAGGAAGAGCAACTAGGTGAGGGAGACAGTGTCCATCGCTCGGCTGAGGGTCCACTTTGAGCATCTCATCTGCAGGGTTAAGCAACATAAGCTGAACAGTCATCATCTCTCTCTATTACAGCGAGCATCAACCAGCTTTACACAATGGCTTGCTTTCTGACCATTAGTAAAGGCTTGAGCAAATGATTAAAGAGGAGATAACATTTGATGGGTAATGATGAAGTTGGATTTACCACCTCCATCTCATTATGAACAAGGAAAAACCCTGAAATATTTCAATACAAGTAACTAGACATTTGCACTGCACTTATTTGGACTGTAAATTTTATTTGACAAATTACATTCCCTTACAGAACAGGTGTCAAACTCAGTTTCTGGAGGGCTGCAGCTTTGCAAAGTTTAGTTCTAACCCTAATTAAACACACCTGGTCAAACTAATTGAGTCCTTCAGGTTTGTTTGAAACTTTCACTTAAGTGTTTTGAAGCAGGGTTGCAACTAAAAACGTGCAGGGTTACGGCCCTTCAGGAACTGAGTTTGACACCCCTACCTTATAGTAAAGTGTAAAAATACTACATTAAACAATTATCAAAATAAAAGTTGTGTGTGTGGGTGAGTGTGTGTTTTGTTCAAATCTGTAGTCATCTTGGCAGGTAAAAAGAGAAAATAAAGTCGGCTTCCTCTTGAATGATCTGAATCATTTTGAAGTGTTTGTAGATTAGTTGCACCTAGTTGCTCTTCCTTTGAACACACATATCATGTTGAAGGATGCAAGTTGTGGACCTAAATCAGATGTAATGCATGTAGATGTATAAATTAGAAAGAAATGAAACTGCGTTAAAACGTATTAGGTTTTACATATAAAGTATACTTCAATTCATTAAAGTTCATGCTAGTTAATATGACAGTGTGCTGTTGCATTCATTAACAAAGTTGTAGATACTGCAATATATACAGTATAATACAGTTTACTATAGTTAGTATGGTTCAAAAACGTAATATTATTTACTATAAATGCTATTACAACTTCTTATTTCATGTGGGTTAAATCGTATCTTTAGAACCATATAACATGGTTGAAAGCAGCTCCTAGATAACTCATAACTGTTTTCTTATATAAGAAACAAACAAGAGAAGCACCCAGCACAGTCCTTAGCTTAGCTAACAGTATTGACCATATAGATAATTATTAAAAATCATAACTTACCCTCTGATTGCTCGAGGCCTCCAACAACGTGAGCTGCCCTGTGTGCTGACAAACAGAAACGCCCCATCTCATTGGCTGGCTCTAGCCAATAAACTGGCTTTGCTGCTCTTTTACTGGTATGTACATTTCCACAGAATTTATGATTTTTAACAAGAATCTCTTCAGAAAAGAGTTTAAATAAACCCTAACTAATGAAATAATCGTGGGAAATTATTATTTTGCACCTCAGTCCTGTTGGCTGCTGGCATTGTTCATTGGTCAAGCATCAGCCAATCAAACAGCTTTACACCTGCCCCGCCCCGCGCTGCTCACGCCTCTGCATCTGCGAGTGCACAGATGAGTTCTGCTACAGAGATCGCGGGAGATGTGTTGCAAAAGTCAGAGCGCGGGAGATTTGTAGTTGTACTGACGAATCTGAGAGGTTGTGAGTGCCGACGTGTGGTTGTAGAGCGAAGATGCAGTCAAATTTGCCGTGCACACGTGTGTCTGTCACTTTGTATTTGTGAATGACATTTTACAAATACACAACTATTAATCTGCAACTTCCAATTTAAAACACAAGTGTGTGGATTGTTGTGTGTGTGTGCAAATCGAGGATTTCAGCTGTTCACATCAGAGCTGTAAGTGTACATTTCAACCTACACATACAAATATTATTATCACAAGTGCTCACATTTACATTTGCAAGCTCTCGAGTTTCGCAACTGATTTACCTTCATAAGAAGGTTGCTGTTTCGAGTCCTGGCTAGGTCAGTTGGCATTTCTGTGTGTAGTTTGTATGTTCTCCCCGTGTTGGCGTGGGTTTCCTCCGAGTGCTCAGGTTTCTCCCACAGTCCAAAAACATGCGCTATAGGTGAATTTAAAAAGCTACATTGGCCATAGTGTATGTGTGTTTATGTGAGAGAGTATGGGTGTTTCCAAGTACTGGGTTGCAGCTGGAAGGGTATCTGTGTAAAACATATGCTGGATAAGTTGGTGGTTTAATCCGCTGTGGCGACCTCTGATGAATAAAGGGACTAAGCCAAATGAATGAATGAATAAATATTCATAAATATTTTCATGGAACATGGTCTTTACTTCATATTTTAATAATGTATTGTAGGTATTAAAGAAAAATATCATTCTGACCAATACAATGGATTTTTGTCAAAAGCAAAGCAGTGCAACAAAAGACTGGTTTTGTGGTCCAGGTTCACATATGGTCATTCAAATGGGCTCTGTGTTTAACTGTTGAAAAGTAAATAATTTTGTTTATACTGGTCAGCACTGAAAGACTAGTGGTCTGAGCACCGTAACACAATGCCACTGTGCTGCAGGTATCCTGAGTTCAAGTCCCAGCTTTCTGACCTTTCCCAGTCCTATATATATAATATATATATATTGGAAGTAAAATTGGTGAAAAAGTAGAGGTATAGGACCGGGAAAGGTCAGAAAGCTGGGAACATGTTCAATACAGTCTTCACAAAGTTATTAGCCTCAAAATGTTATACAATATATACAGTGGAAGTCTGAATTATTAGTCCCCCTTTGAATTTTTTTTCTCTGTTGTTAAATATTTCCCAAATTATGTTTAACAGAGGAAATAAATTTTTACAGTATAACTTATATTTTTTTCTTCTGGAGAAAGTCTTATTTGTTTTATTTTGACTACAATAAAAGCAGTTTTTAATTATTTAAACACCATTTTAAGGACAAAATTATTAGCCATTTTAGGCTATATTTTTTTTCGATAGTCTATATATCATTATAAATTAACTTGCCTAATTACCCTAACCTGCCCAGTTAAACAAATTAACCTACTTAAGCCTTTAAATGTCACTTTAAGCTGTATAGAAGTGTCTTGAAAAATATCTAGTAAAATATTATTTACTGTCATCATGGCAAAGATAAAATAAATCACTTATTAGAAATGAGTTATTAAAACTATTATGTTTAGAAATGTGCTGTAAAAAAATCTTCCCTCCATTAAAAAGAAAACAGAGGAAAAAAATAAAGAGGGGGGCTAATAATTCTGACTTCAACTATATATATATCCCAGCACTCCAATGAATAAAGCTCAGTAGTACTAAAATCATTAGTATGAGCCCTCATTTTCTACAAGATTTATATAAAACAGGAACTAAATTTATTTATGCCCGTGTTCATGCATGTATTCATAAATAAATAAATAAATACATGAACACATAAACAAATGTATTTACATAAATTCCTAACTAACTAAATGAACTGACTAACTAAATAAATATTGTATTTGATTGGGGTTCATTCACATAAATATGCAATATTACATCATTTATTTATACCTAAATCTCAGGATTTCTGCACAAAGCCAAATCTAAATCAAAACATCCGCTGGTAGGAAATCACCAGTCTAACCCATGCGAATGAAGTATGAAGGATATGATGTTGTTCATTAACAACAGTATGATTTGCATAGAAAACATCTGTCTTGCCTGACTCAAAGAGGATGCCACAGCCTAAAAACAAACAACAGATGTGATCTAATCGCAGATTACATTTAAAACAAAAGGAACAGCTTTTATAGCCTCAAGTTTTGGTGACTGAGAGCAGAGGATTGGAATGACAATGCCCGATCGCCCCTTTTTCTGTCTGTCGCACACATGTTCTGTATAATCCAGCCAAAAATACCTCATGATCAGAGCCTCCATTAGGAAATCCATCTCATCCTGCTCAGAGCAGATTTCTGGAAGAGTCTGAGGAATGGAGAAAGATGAAAAACAGGATCAATTAACAGAAACCAGAAACCACTTTCAAAGGCAGATCTGGCAACCCTCACCTTTATAGCGACTTGCATGGCTGTGTTTTCTCCATTCATACCCAAAACCTGTCCTTCATACACTTCCCCAAAGGCACCGTGTCCCAACGCCCTACAGAAAGAGAGATATTATTACTTACAAGTGCAAACGCTGAGCTCATTTCCATTTCATTCACATCATCACAGAGATATTAAAGCAATATTTAATAGGCTGAATTTGATGCATACTGCAAACATCCAAACTGTCAGCACATTTTCTTTCTTAGTTTTTTATATAGTTATGAAAAGTCAACATTAGCGCTTTCTGTTATTCAACAGCATGTCAGATTTGCTGTCAACAGAGCTCAACTAACCCTGGATATTATTTCTGCCAAGGCTGCTTGTCCACAAAAGCATTTTTAAATTATATTGTATGAATTATTTTCAATGAAATTGCTGTTTTAGAAGAAAAGCAAAACAGTTGGATGCCAAAAGTTGAAGAATGACCAAAGTTTTGCATAAACAACGCTTATCCAGTGGCATTTCGGCACTCCCCGCTTACCCCTCTTTTGGGGCCCCCATTCTCAAGACATTTACAAACCACATGGAATTTTTATTATTATTTTTTTTTTAAAAACAAGAGTTTTGAATGATGTCTTGCATTTATCTATGCAACCAAATAGATAGTCTAAATAGACTTAGTCTTCAATCACAGAGCCCACCTTCATCGTGCTCTTGCAATGATATTTTACTGTAAAGAAATGTTCCTGTAGCCTACATATAAACTCATTTTATATTGTGTCAGGCTGCTAATAAGCCTGTTTATTCTGCAAGAACAACCGTGTACATGTACATTATGTTTTACATATTTATATTTTTACAGTACTTTTGATTTAAAAACATAAGAGACTCATTCATTCATTTATTTCAGTTCGGCTTAGTCCCTTATTTATCAGGGGTCGCCACAGCGCAATGAACCGCAAACTATTCCAAAATATGTTTTACTCAGCGGATGCCCATCCAGCCGAAACCCATTACTTGGAAACACTGATGAATTCACACACACACACACTGATGCACTACAGCCAAATTTGTTTACCCAATTCACTAAACATCTAAACATAGACATCTTGGCTAAAACAAGGTTGCATTCATGCAGTGTAAACATAATAGATGCAATAGAATAGCCCAAAACTAGAATAGTCAAATCAAATACACATGAATATACAACTAAACGTGAATTCAGTCTAATCTGTCTGATGATTAGACTAAATGTGGGCTATTTTAAGACATCTATTAGATTTTCACTGACCAAATACCAAGTTTAGCCTTATTTTAGCCAAGACATCCATGCTAGATGTCTATTAAATGTCTATTAAATGCAAAGTTGCTTGGTGGGTATCTGCAAGCTATGTCCAAGGCAGCATATACCTGAGGAGGGTGATGTTTTTACGCGGCACTTCCTTCAGTTCACTCAGAGAGGCTGCCTTTCCGAAATAACCATAGTTGGGGTTGTAGTCGGTCATGATGGTGGACGAGCGAATTTTGCTAAGCTTGTACTCTGGACTCTGCAGTCGAATCCTGACCGCATGCAGGTGGTTCTTCTTACGATAATATACTGCAAAAAGCCAAACACACACACACACACCAAGAATCAGCCAAAGTCATCATGCTTTTAAGAAGTTTTCTTCAGCCATAAATCCACTGCCTCAATTTGCATAATTGTTCATCTCAGAGTGCGATGTAGATAAGATTGTCAATATAGGCTTTCATGATGGTAATTTTCTAAGAGATACAGAACAACCAAGTGCACTTATTTCTTCCCTTGGAATTCTATCAAATTGTGCATTTTAAAGCCACTCGGATGAGGACTCAAGCTCTGGGCCTGGTTGCATGAAACCCTTATGCTAACAAACCCTTTACGGTTAAGGGTACCCTTAGTGAAAATTGAGATGCAAAAATTTTAAATTCAAATTAAATTCAAATTATATAAAGATTATATAATGTATATTTAAAGCAATTGTCAAATAATTCAAACCAAGAGCAATATATTTTGGTACAATGTATCATGCACAAGCATCAATGTTCCTTACTGTTTTTTCCAGAATTTCTTTATAGTTTGCCATTTTTTGTTTTTTGAACTCACCACTGCATTTTCATACTTTTTCACTACCTTTACTGTTCTACTTGCCAGCAAGATTTCAGGCTTTCATTCTGTGCAAATGAATAACTTCTGAATTATAGCGACTTTGGAGAGTTTATTCATGTTGCATATATATATATAAATAATTTAGCCTTTCTGTCCAGTTTGGTTAAATGTTTGTATTCTGTGATGTTTACTTTCTAAGTACAACTGTGCTTTTAGAAAATTTGGTTCATTGTCCTTACTGTAAAATGTAGTAACTATAGTAACCATGGCACATATTGCCGTGTGTTGACAGAAATTACAGTGCAACACAAAGTAAAATCACCTACTTTAGGTATGGATGACAGTTTAGTTTGTCGCAACACTCTAAATATAATATCTTGCCCCAGGGATTTTTCTCCCTTAGGGAGACCCCTGAGTTAAACAACTGAAAGCATTTCATGCAAGCGGGCTGTGGGTCTGTCTAAAGGATGTTGGGCAGGGTGGACTCACCCTCTGTGGAGGCTGCCCGTGTCCCCGATGCAGGTTGGTAGTCTGCTGGGGAGGAGGGCGCTGCGTGGAGGTGAGAGGTCCGCTTTTGCCCATCGGGCTGCTGGCGCAGAGGCGCGAAGCGAAGCTGGGGTGAGAAGGGGGGAAACCCAAGAATAGACTACCAGCCTGCATGGGGGAGAGCTCAGGGGAAGACACACAATTAGCGTCCAGCCAAGCTCTTATATCCAAGGACCCAGAGAACTCGCTCTGATACTTACTTGAGCTTTGAGGTCATGTCAAATGCCGAAAATAAAAAATCATTGGCAAAATTTTGTTGGTCTCCTTTAGATCTGTTACTTTGCAAGCACCTATAGTGCAACCAATCCAACTGCAGGTCCATTTAAGTGCAGTGTGTGATTTTATAGATGGTCCCCTACCTATTATTTTTCTGATTTCAAATTCTCAAAACTGATGTTTACATTGACACAATTTACAGTCTGTTCAAGGCACATATTTTACCAATGTACATGATCTCTGGGATCAAACCCATGACTATTGAATATGTCTAATTGTGTAGACACTGTTTTTATAAACATTCCTAAAAGAAAAGTTTACCTAAAAATTTAAATAACCTTATAATTTACTCATCCTTAAACCAACCTAGTTGGTAGTTCTATGACTTGAGTATCTTTCAGATCAACGCTTCTGGTTTAGTTTTACATTTTATCCTGGCTCTTCTATGCTGTATAAAGGTGTGGGGTAGTGGACCTTATTTGAAGCTTTTTTTTAAAAAATGAAACTAGCCACGAATACAATCCTGCAGTCAGATGTTTTAATGTTATAGTCAGTAGGCAGTTAAAAAAGGTCTAGGTCTAAAGGTGACCATCAAAATACAGTTACTGTAACCACGTTTTTTGAAAACATGCATGAGTGTTTTGGAAGTTGTGTCTTTATTTATTTTACAATTACATACAAAACAGGTCAAGGCACAGCATTTTATAGTTAGTGCACAAGTCAAACAGACAATACACTGTTTTTAAACAGAACATAAAGAGGCTACTTGATATTAAACATAGTCAATAAAAACTAAAGCACTTATACTAATGACAGTCCATTGCATACACAGAGTTTGAGCACACTGGAAGGCTGTTAGTTTAAGGCACATCTCGATTACATTAAGGATTTGGCCAATTGATTCACTGGGGTTAAATCTGGTTTATAACCAGAAAGATAATTATAATGATGACTATTGCACCCAATCCAATACAAAATATTGTTGTGTTATGAGCACAAGATGGCGTTTAGCTATCCAGAGCTTATTGACCTTTTTATTTTTATTAAGGTTTTTGGCCCATGTCTTGGATTAAATTACATACTAACAACAATCAAGTGATTAAAAAAATAATACTAATAATGATAACCTATGGACAAAAGGGTAACCAGGTGGTTAATGCTGATTGGCTGTGGATGTTTTATGATGTTAAGTGCTAATGTTATTACAGTGGTATGAACTCCCCTATTATTTTACACTTAGAGTCATTGTTTGATTTATTTATTTACATGTTTTCATTTACCATTATGGTGGTTTAAGCAGATTAAGCTGATGGTAAAACAACATTTTTTTAATATCTAACCAATTTACTAATCTTACTGCATACACTGTCATTCAAGTCTATGAAATTTCAAATGTAATGTTATAGGGGGAAAGGTACTGGTTATTTCTAAATGTTGATTATAGATTATATTAATTATAGCCAATGATTATATGTAATATGTATTTAAATAATAAGTCAAATCAATATAGCTTATTGGAAGTATTGAAAATTGTATATTTACAATTTCTATTGAATAATAATACAAAATATTTGATAATTTTATGATATCTTCTTAAAGTTGCTCACATTTATAGGGACAGTGCGCTATGACACTTATTATTCCCTCACTGTCCTCTGATGGAAAATAAACTTTCTTATTTTTCCTTTTTTGGAAGCACAAAATATAGTCGCAAGTACAAAACACACAAATGAAATAGCAGCAATTATAATGAATATACTATTCAGCACACATATTTTAAAAAAAGCCTTCAGGCTACAGTTAGCTTTGATATTAATTTGGCTTAATTGTTTATTTACATGCATTAATGTGTTAAGGTTAATGACAGTCCCTGTCTTAGTTCCCTACTCATTCCACCAAATGGGGTTGTGCAACACTACATATAGTAGTTAGATCTGCAAACTCAAGCAAGCAGTTTGTACAAATATTAAAAACACACTGTCCAAAAGCAAAGATCAAAACTGTCTGTTTTGTTGTTTATTCATTATTAACTGAAATGAACCAAACAGTAGAACAGTAAAAGAATATATTGTGAATACTGCTGCAGGTAGCTTATTTAGCAGAGCTTAATGTTTGCATAAACATACTGAATTTGAACTTCTTACAAATGGGTTTAAGTGAAATAAGATTCACAATTTTGGATTGGTAATAGTTGTAAATATTTTTTATAAAGTAATGTTTTATCACAAAAATGTAATGCTGTAAAATACTTGACATATACAATAAAATAATTAATTATTGTGGTGTAATGAAATTTGTCACACGATGCTTCAGAAATAATTCTAATATGTTGATTTGCTGCTCAAGGAACATTAATAATGTTATATAATGTTATAATTACTTAATGTTTACTTCACATTTTAATTCATATATATTTTAAGTACATTTTTAATGTCTTCTTGTTGAATAAAAAAACAACAAGAAAAATAAAACTCAAATAAAATAAAAATACTGATTCCAAACATTTGTATGGTAGCATACAGCAGGGAAAATAAGTATTGAACAAATCACCATTTTTCTCAGAAAAAATCAAATTGTCTGTTAAAATCATCAAATTCTCGGGTGCTGCTTACTAGAAATTTTCACTGGATGTTGGTAACAAAAAATCTATATATGCAAAGAAAACAAATCTAAGTAGTTTACAAATTAAGTTATGCATAATAAAATGAAATGACATAGGGAAAAAGTATTGAACACACGAAGAAAGGGTGGTGTACCTAGGCAGTGAAAACCCAGACTGCAACTGAAATCTCAGTAGTTATTCATCAACTCTTGGCTCTTTGTTACTGTAAATGAATATTTGCTTATTTCAACATCTACAGTACAATAGAAAGTTGATAAAAATGAAACCACGATGGATGTTTTAACAAAACAATGATCCAAAACACAGCCAAGGAAACTCTCAAATGCTTTCAGTTAAAGTGAATCAAGCAGTAGAATGGCCCGGACAATCACCGGATTCGAATCCAATAGAAAATACAAAATAAAGATCAGATTTGATAGACAAGACCCACAGAACTGCAAATGGTTTCTGCAGGTTTCTTTAAATCAAATTTAAGACTTTTTTCAAGACCCTTTTAATACCATTATAAAGGAAATTTTACACTTACTGTATACAGGGCTAAACACTAAGGATTTTTTATAATGGCCTGGTTACTTCTGCAAATAGTTTTTGTATTTGCAATTCAATTCAATTGTTTTTGCAATTCAAAATTTAAATATAAAAAAAAAGAAGTTTTGAGATGGATTTTAGGTGATTGGGTGTCGGCCGGATTGGGTAGCTTTATTTGGACAAAGCAAAATTAAGACATGGTTAAAATGATTTAAGATCTAAAACACAATAAATCAGTGAATTAAAAACATTTTAAAAGATTTTAAGACCCCGCGGACAGCTGCCATCATCAAAAAGGCCTTTTATTTAAAGTATTAAACATATTTCAGCAGTTCAGTACTTTCTCCTTGTGCCATTTCATTGCTATTACACGATTGCAAATAATTGTCAGTTTTTTTTATTTATTTATTTTTTTATATTTGTATTGTATGGATTTTTACCAAAATTTGGTCCCATTCCATGTCAACAGCTCCATTAGAAATATGATTTCCAGGAAAATACATGACATGTTCAATACTTACTGAATACTTCCCTGCTGTATACAGAACCTGCATATCAATTGCTGTTTCTTCAACAGTATTAAAGTGCCACTGAAATTCGAAATATGAAATTTCGTCACATACTAATTGTCCCTTAAAAGTTTAATTTCATGTCACAGTTCAGTTCATTTCACATATTCTACATTGATTTTGTAACATTAATGCCAATGAGGTTCCGACGATTTACCTTAAGTGTACTACATTTACACATAATTACGAGGGGAGTCATGAAAACATCACTTGTAATTTCTCTGCATGTTCTCACAATTACAGGTCCTACTGGCTCTAAAAGCACTGATGCTGAGCTTTCGGTGTTGTGTTCTTCAGGGAAATGCACTCGTACATGACTAAATGTGTCCTGTAACGTCATGAGCAGATAATAACAGCGGCATGTCATAGGCGGTGGAATGTGGAGGGCACCGAATTAACGCAGAACTGGAAGAGTCTCTTACTGAGAGTCAGGCTGGCACAGGTCAGAACGACACCGGTCACCACTGTGGACACGATCACTGCCATGATGAAGACCAGGGATGGAGGCCCGTCTGCCAGAGAGCCCATAGGAACCACTAGAGGAGGACACACCAAGGGAGAGGAGTTGTGTTGGAGATGTTTGTTGATAAATTGGCAGAGGCTGTGTTTGGTACCTGCGCAGGTGACGTTGTCTGGTGCCAGAACCTCGTCGCTGTCGCAGAGGCACAGGATGAGCTTGGTGTCTTCATCGCGCTTGCAGCTCTGGGTTTTACAGTGGCTGCAGTTCAGATAGACCACAATTTCAGCTTCGCCGTGACTCTCCATGGCTAGGGAACATGAAGATTGACAAAAAAAAATTATGTTTGACGAAACTGCTTTGAGTTAGTCGATAAAAAAATAAATTGTGTTTTTTGTTGGTATTTTCCTTTGATACTGTACCAATTGTTACCATAGTAAAACACATTTTAAGCAGATATTTTACATGTTGTTAAGAAAGTTTATGAATATGAAAATATGAAACTTTTTTGTTAGTTACTAAATACTATAAAATATATATATATATATATTTTTTTTTTAATATATATATATATATATATATATATATATATTTTTTTTTTTTTTTTTTTTTTTTTTTTATTTATACAGTTGCAATCAGAATTATTTTTTTCTTTTTTAAATATTTTCTAAATGATGTTTAACAGAGCCAGGACATTTTCATAGTATGTCTGATATTTTTTTTCTTATGGAGAAAGTTTTATTTGTTTTGTTTTAGCTACAATAAAAGCAGTTTTTAATTTTTTAAAAACCATTTAAGATGAAAATGTTTAAACCCTTTAAGCTATATTGTTTCGATAGTATACAGAACAAACCATCATTTTACAATGACTTGCCTGATTATTCTAACCTGCCTACTTAAATTTAAAAAAAAATTATTTAGAAAGTTTGTTAGCAGAAATGACAATAAGTCAATTTTAGATATTCAATTTTTTCAGACCTTAAAAATTAGGTAAATGCAATCGCAATTTCAAAGGAATATGCAACAATTTAGATTTTTGCCATTATCGTGCAGCCCAAATTCTAATCGGTTGTAATTATTTAAGGCAGGGGTTCCCAAACTTTTCAGCCCGCATCCCCTAAAATAACAATACCAGTGACTCACGACCGTCAAATTCCTCTTAGGTGGTTATATGCAATATGCAAATGTTGCTCATACAACAATAGGCTAATATAAACATGAGCATATTGACAAGAAAAAAAAGTGCAGTCTAACAACCATATCAGCTTTCATTCATTCATTTTCCTTTCAGCTTAGTCTCTTTATTAATCAGGGATCGCCACCCCCAACTTATCCAGCATTTGTTTTACACAACGAATGCTCTTTCAGCCACAACCCAACCAGCAACCCAACACTGGGAAGCTCTTACATTCACACACAATACACTAAGGCCAATTTAGTTGATTCAATTCACCTATACAGCATGTGTTTGGATTTGTGGGGGAAACTCATATTATTTTTACGGTCATTTATTAACTTAATATTAACCTCAACTTAAGAGACTGGTGGACACAATGTTTTCAGCACACGTTTATTGCTGGTTAAATTTTGGAGACCGCCACTCAGAGATCATCCTCAGTATTCAGTATTGTGGCCTGTATTTATTTTTTATGTATTTGATTGCCATAAAGGTGTCAGAAAGTTTAGCCTGGTGCTATAAAATCAATCTGCTCTAGCTGATGCTATTGCTGTGCTATTAATCTAATGTAAACACACCAATTCTATGAAAAAATAATAATAATTTAAAGGCTGATGGCTTTTCATTTGCATGTTGTTGTATTTTACTATTATTTTTAGTTATGGTTAAAATATGATATTTCTAAATAGTTAAAATCACCAAGCGACCCCCTATCATTGTGCCACTACACCCCAGGGGGTCCTGACCTCCACTTTGGAAACCACTGATTTAAGAAAACAACCACTGAAAATGGGGCTTAACAACAGTCGGTTGTCTGTCTACTTGAGAGTAATGGTGTGCTGCAGAGGGTTAATTATTACAATATTTTTTTACTAGATTTTTTACATGTCATAAAAATGTTTTGGGTTTGGTAGGCAGTAGGCATGGTTAGCACTGTTGCCTCACAGCAAGAAGGTCGCTAGTTCCAGGGATGGGCAGTATGTATGAAACATGTATTTCAAATACATATTTTAAATCCAAAATAGTATTTTGTAATTTGTATTTGATAGGGCTGATGAAAATGGATTAATATTTTGAATTAAAATACTTTAGTGTCTTGTATTTTTGTATTTTTTAAATACTGCAAAGTACTTTGTAGGAAATCTATATCAAGACATCATATGAATGCACCCTCTGATTGGTGCTTTAAATGTTATTGACTCTTCCATTTAAAAAAGAATTTAAAAAATCTTAAGATAAAGAGTATATTGTATAAATAATAGTAGTTTTGAATGGATTGCTGATGCTAAATATTTGTTGTTAAAACAAACAGCATAAAAATTACAGTGGCGATTCCTACAATACTTCATTGGCTGTTTGAAATGGCAGTAGTTGATCAGTTGGTCCACTGTAAAGTTGATGAAGAGGAGAGATGTAATCCTTAAAATGTCACAACATGTGAAAAACAAATATTTAATAATCAAAAACACCTAATGCAGTTTTAACGTTGAGTATTGAAGATACTGTATAGAGTGAATTAAGTCAAAAGCAATTGGCCCTAGTGTGTGTGTGTGTGTGTGTGTGTGCATGTGTGCGTGTGTGTGTGTGTGTGTGTGTGTGTGTGTGTGTGTGTGTGTGTGTGTGTGAATGCGAGAGTGTATGGTTGTTTTCAAGTACTGGGTTGTGGCTGGAAGGGCATCTGCTGCTAAAACATATGCCGAAACAGTTGGCAGTTCATTCCAATGTGGTGACCCCTGAAAAATAAGGAACTAAGCCGAAGAAAAATGAATGAATGAATGAATGAATGAACGGATGAATGATTTGAGTTTTTTGGGCTTGGACATACAAGATTTCAGCTCAACAGTGACAACTAACTATATGACATTATATTCAAATATTTGTTAACATTATAGACATTCACTTAGAAATCCATGTAATGATTATAGCAAACAAATAATTAGTAAACAGTTTAGTAAATTATGTTGTAATGGCAAAAACAAAAACTTTCATGAAGCATCTACAAAACCCGTGCTTGACCTCACAAGCGACAGTCAGTCTGAAATATGCCCCTTTAACTGCAAACACACTTGTGGTAATAAAGAGTGGCGCCACCTTTAATAAGCCACATAAGGTCCTCTATTATCTACCACGAGTAACATTTTCTCAATTTCACATTCATTTAGATAATCAGAGTTTGTGTGTGTGTGTGTGTGTGTGTGTGTGTGTGTGCATGTGTGTGTGTGTGTCTGAAGCCTTCTATCTCAATGCACTACACTTCTGTGAGAAAAACAATAACTCCAAATGCACGATGGGTGTTTTGAAAAAGCACTAAAGAATTTGGTGGATTTATTGCAATTTAAAGGCCTGTTCACATCAAAAGTGGTAATTATGAAGATAAACATAACAATAATTACATTAGCATCCACACTAACAGATGATATAACTCTGTTAATTCTAAGTGTGCGCTGCATATTTGTGTCTGCTGCTTTAAATGCTCAAACTCTTTAGAAGCGATTGGATTCCTAAAAACTGAAATATCCGTTCCTGTGCTATTTATACTAAGAATTTTTAGTGTTATACCCATCTTCCTTGGTCTATCTATCTATCTATCTATCTATCTATCTATCTGTCTGTCTGTCTGTCTGTCTGTCTGTCTGTCTGTCTGTCTGTCTGTCTGTCTATATATCCATCTATCTATAATACAGTACTGCACTTGCACTTGCTCTTACTGCTTTTGCAATAAAAACAACATATGAAGAGTTCAGATGCAAAAACCTCTAAGTGCCATCTGACATTTTCTTCTAATATTAGTGTTTTACTCAGGCTCCTATTTCTTGATTCAGTAATTTCACTTTTATGGCAAAAATAGGTTATTTTCTATACTTTTAACATAGAATAACTAAAGATAAACATAAGAGGCTGAGAAAAATGCTCATTGTAGAAGAAAATTTCAGGTGGCACTTGAAGTTTTTGCATCTGAACTCCTCACATTTTGTGACTATATATAATTAAACATATAATTAAATTAAATATTAAATATACATTAAACCTTTAAAATAACACAAGTGTCATTTAATGTCACAAGTACAAGTCTACATCACTATACATAGTCAAGATTGGGTTAAGTCTGACCTGCCAGAGGTTGCAGAAATATCTTTCCCATGGGGTGAACAAAAGAGAGGCCATCTTGTCCATCTGCTGAGATGTCGTCAAGAAGAGGTGCATCACCACCTGGAAAACGGTAACAGAAAAAAATTATATACAGATTTACTAACAGCATATACCAGTACCAAAAATATTGCTGACTTAATTTTGTATAAGTTTAAAAATTTAGTTGAAACCTGATTAACTAATTAAAAAAAGTTTGAGCAACATCACATGTTTGTTGTCTTGACTTCTTGTCATTAAGATTTTTACAGTGTACTTTCAGGGTAAAGATACTGTATGTGAATTTGTTTCTCTTTCAGATACAATATTTTGGGTGGACAGTGTTTTAAAATCATGCAATGCAATGTACTTTTTTACTAATGCCTAAAAAACTGCATGTTTTCACCATTTTGTGCCAGTGCTGTAGTCATTGGTTTATGGCCTGTGTTAGTCATTATGTAAATTCCCCTCCATCTGTGTTCTTTAATTTGAGCATTCGTCAGCAGATCACTTACAAACCTGTCCACTTTGACCTGTGCTTTAATGGGACTGCACTCTTCTTCTCTGGTCCTAAACCATTAAATCAGCCACAACCTCAAACTGAAAAAATAAGCTTTTAATGGGTGTATAAAACACATATGATGACTTAATAGCGGTAGAATAATCTTTAAAAAAAATAAGAAGAAACATCAAAGTGGGTAATTTTTGTGTTAACTTCCTATAAATCTTTATTTTACAATCTATGTTTCAGAAAAACTTAACAGTAAGCATCAATAATGATTCTGAACATTTAAAAACAAGATCTCAAGCTTTAAACTTCCCCTTTAACTGCCCTACTAAGAATAAAAAAATGGTAGATTGCATTTCTTAACTCCTAATGTCACTAGTTAGCACAATCAATGGATTTTTTTTTCAACACATACCATAATTTCTAAAATATCAACTTCTACCAAATGACTGATTTGTTGGTCTAAGGTAAAAAATACTGGAACTAATATATATATACACACTATGAAAAATATAAAAATATGAAGCGTAAAGCCAATTTATCCCAAAACATAATCAAAATAAAACATTTTTGAATATTAAATCTTAGTTTTTTGAAGTATGCCATAAAATGTTTCAGATTATTGATTAACACGCTTTCTTGTTATCGTTTTATTTTTTAAGTCAAGTTTAGTCAAGTGTAGTGTTGCAACAGGATTATGTTTATTTGATTCTTTGGAATGGCAGTAAGAAGCAGGCAGATAAAGGATTAAGGTTAGTGTACTATTCACCTTATTCTTTGCCGACGAGCGGGCAAAACCATTTGAATCTTTTTGGCTTGAGACTTCCGGTCTCACTCATTTCCATTAATTTTTAGACATTAAAAACTGCTCGTTACGCTGCTTGATTTTGCAAACTGATATTTTCTTATTATATTATTCTACTTGGTGTGTAAAGGCATGTAAACATTTGTTTGTAGAGCAAGTAGTTTGAACGTTTTCTGCAGTTTATTATTCCTAGTCATTTCTCCCAAAGGCGACTGAATCAGAAGTTCTAAAGCAATCTCCAAAACAGGCGCACTTCCGCATTTTAGAATAAGGTCAAAAAGGGCACTGTAAACACTGTAAAAATCAGTTAATGAATAGTCACTCATAGCTTAAAATTCACAGTTTTATTTGCAAATTACTTTGGATTTCTGCTTTGGCAAAGTGTGATGTTGAGAATGTGACTACATTTTTAACAAAGTGACATTTATTGACATTTATAGTCTATAAGATTTAAAAAATAAATAAATTACTTTTGAAATTATTTATACAGTAGCATGCCTTCAACATTTGAATGTACTTTAGGTGTCCTACATCAGCTGGACATCTGCGGATGCTAATGAAGTTCTTTTGAACATCCCATTCACCCAGTCCTGATCCAACCCAATTTAAAGATTGGAGTAATGACACTGAAGTATTGATGCATCACAGAAATAAACTCCATTTAAAAGTACATCCAAACTAATAAAAGGACTTTACATAATAATAATAATTCACAAACTATAAATTTCCACCACTTTAAGAGCATAGGAGACTTTTCAAAATTCCACCCATCCCAAAACGTTTAAACAGTAGTGTATATTTCTACTTTACAATAATAAAACTGTTTCAAAAAACAACAAATTCTGACAGCTTACTGTGGCCTCAGCCAGAAACGAGTAACTCCAGATTTGAAGCCAAAATTGTATTTGTACGGTTGCTGTTATGACATGTGCAAGTGTTTTTAATCTAACATTCACCTCTGTATCCTCCACCGCCCCCTCCAGCGGAGCACGCGCCTCCTCCTCCTCCGAATCCTCCAAATGTAGCCCATCCCAGCACTGACAAAGCCTCAGGACAGGATGAGCCTCCTTGACCCCCTTCAACAAGAGATTTCCCTGCCCATGAGAGAGAGGACACGTCGCTCCATCCACCTCCTCCACCTAAAAACACACACAAAAACAGAAAACATGTTTCTGAACTGCTGGTTTAGCTAATGTTTACTCAGTGCTGCTCATTTTAGAATAAAAATGTAAATTTCTTTGGTTTGAGGATGCAAAAAACAGTGACAACAGTGTTTGCTCTTAAACTTTTTTTTGACTATGTTTGTCTGTAATACGAGAGTCCAGAATTGACAGACATTCATTTTTTAAAAAGCAATCCCACAAAACATTCAACACAACTTAAAGGATGATGTGATCCTCATGTTTAAACTAAAGAGAAACATCGTAATTTAGTGAAAAAAATTAAAACTGGTTTGTTGCAAATGGAATTAAGACGCCCATAAAACATTCATAAATAAGGACTCGGCTGGAACTTGCTGGAATAATTCTTGTCCTTCATAGAAATCTAAACCACAGAGTAATTGCTTGCATTCAAAGAAAACAAAATCAATGCCAAATCCCATTAAACAAGCAGTGAGCAGCCACTCACACCAATGCTGGAAATATGCTGGATATCTACACTTTAAAGAGTGAATAAGTTGTATTTAGTGGCTATGAAATGCAAGGGAAAACAATTAAATATTAACTGATTATATTGCAATCAGTGTGTACTTTGTTTTCTGGCTGTGAGCTTTTCATTATTTGATGATATAATAATTTATTTACTTATTTGCTTGTTAAAATAAAACTAGACTCTTTATTGTAATATGTAGAAGCCTTTTTCAACAATGACTGGAAGATTAGGGGGGGTAGATTTGTTAAACCAAATTACTGTACAGAGAGAGTTATATTCCTTTATTACCATTTTTAAATGTCTGAAATTAGGAATGCTCCAGCAGAAGGCATATTGTGTGTATTTTGATGTAAACTATTATTTCATAGGGGCGGCACAGTGGCTCAGTGGTTAGCACTATTGTAGAGTTTGCGTGTTGTGCGTGTGGGTTTCCTCCGGGTGCTCCGGTTTCTCCTACAGTCCAAAGACATGCGCTATAAGTAAATTGAATAAACTAAATTGGCCCGTAGTGTATGTGTGTGTGTGTGTGTGAGTGTGTGTGTGTGTGTGTGTGTGTGTGTGTGAATATCAGAGTACAGTATATGGGTGTTTCCCAATACTTAGGCTGGAAGGACACCCACCATGTAAAACATATGCTGAAATAGTTGGTGGTTTATTCTGCTGTGGTGACCTCTGAAATAACGACTAAGCCAAAGGAAAATGAATGAATGAGTATTATTTTATAATGTGAAGATTTAATGTTAATGATTAATGATTTAAAATTAATGATTTGAAGATTTGATTTTAAGTATCATTTTTAGCATTTACATGCATATTACTACTGTATATAAAAATAAATACATGTTTAGTTACATATATTTGTGTGACTGTGTTTTTTGTTAATGGTGAGTACACAATAGAAAAATTCTGCTTAGCCAGCAGCAGCCCTGAGTCTAAACAAAACATTTATAACAAACTGACATGGCAACACTACACCGGTGAACACCGTGAAACATCTGCTGTCAGTGGTTCATTCAAATGCCACAACATGACGTATGTTCGGTGCTATAATTTTAAATTGGTCAAAAATAGAGCATTCCAAACTGGTGAGATTCCTCAGAGTTAATTGGGTTCAGAATCAGAAGTGAGTCATGTTCTATACACATACAGAATGATAATTTTAGGAACTTTAGGTAGTTACTTATTAAAATAAATGTCTCACCCATAATACTTCACAGTCTCTCTGTGACCATATTAGGTTATGTCACTGTCAACTTATTTCTGCTTTTTAATCATTACTTTAAAACTTCATATACAGTTGAATACAGAATTATTAGCTGTCCTGAATTATTAGACCCCTGTATATTTTCTCTGAATTTCTGTTTCTGGTTTCTGTTTTTTCAACTAACTAATTTTCAAAAAACAAATTTCTAATAACTGATTTCTTTTAAGTTTGGCATGATGACAGTACATGCTATTTTACTGGACTGGTGATCGCCTAGGGCTTCATCTCCTTGAAGACCCCCTCCCCTCTTTTCTTTTGTCTGCAACAAACACCACCCAACACCTCTCCACCCCCCGATTTTCACTTTCATCTGCAACAACCCAAACACCCCACATCCCACCGCTGCTCTTCACTTAAGTCCGCAAAAGGGCAGCAAAAACACCATGAGGGCGGCACGATCATCATTTGCCAAGGCCCCAGTTAAGCTTGCACTGCTACTGTTACTGGATTTTATTCAAGATACTACTATTCAGCTTAAAGTGACATTTAAAGGCTTAACTAGGTTAATTGGGATTATCAGGCAAGTTAGGGTTAATTAGGCAGAGGTTTGTTCTGTAGACTATCAAAAAAATATTGCTTAAGAGGCTAATAATATTGACCTTTAAAATGGTTTTAAAAAAATAAAACTGCTTTCTCCAGAGGAAAAAATGTCATAGGAAATGCAGAAAAAAATTCCTTGCACTGTTAAACATCATTTGTGAAATATTTAAAATAAAAAAAATTTGCAGAGGGGCAAGTAATTTTAAATTCAACCGTATTTATATACATATATTCAGATAGTGCTGTAAAGATATTGTACAGTACCTGCTGCTCCAGATCTGCCACTGACACCAGAAACGGTGGTGTCATTCTCGTACTGTTCCCGAAAACTCTGGTCCTGGCTGCTTTCTGGATCCTCAAGGTAGGCCTTTCCTCCCCCTCCAGCTGCAATCAGCAAAGGAAGTGGTTGCCCGTTCTCCATCTGCCCCCGGGCATCCCAAAAACAACAACAGAGTTATTTTCATTCAAATAACACAAAAGGACTCCAGTGACTCTCTCATTTCCATCAGTGTTCCAACTCTGATGACTCCAAATTATTCCAGGATGTCTCAAAAATGCTTGTCTAGACAGGCACTATCAGAAGACAACTGCTGTCCACATGGCGCCGCTCAAGGGGACTCGCAAGGTTGTTTTTAAAAGATGTGTTTGATACAAAAGACAGGAAGAAAAGAAAGATCTTACCCGATATATATATGTGGCTCCCCCTCCACCGCCGCCACCCCCTGCCCACTTCAAGGCTGAACCGTCGCTGTCAAAACCATCTTCAATCACAGACGACTCGCCCAGACAGATTTTATGGGTTTGGGGGTTCCTCTGTGCAGAAATGAACAAAACAGAAGCCATGTTTCCATCCAAATTTCCGAATTTACTTCATGGGCAAATTGTGAACAGTTATCACCCTTTGTGTTAAAGACTTCATTCAAGTGAATGGATATATAATAATAGAGATGTGGACATGAATGCCATGTATCAAGTAGCTCACTCACTCCTGGACAGGCATCTTCTCCTTGGTGGCCAATTAAGATGTAGAGGATGTCACCTTTCTCCAGGGGGAAGGTGGCTGAGATGAACACACCGTGTGAGCGCTTGTTATGGTTCTTTGCTCCTTTGCCTCCTGCAGCTCCATAGGCTGAAATCCTGGAAAACAAGGAGAGTTCTGCCAATGCACTGAATTACCAAACTGAGGACGCACCTGCGATCCCAAAGCACTAATGAGCGTAAAAATAATTTTGTTGAAACAGTCACAATAGAAAGAGAAACACTTGAAAGGGTCTAATTATGTAGCAGGAGGGGGTTAAAAATGTAATTTGGATCAAAGATGAAGTGGTTTTCAAGCACTAAATCAATAAAAGTGTAATACAGACATTTTTATACATCTAAGTGTGCTTAAATTTCTTAAATTACTTAATTTTTTAGAGCAATAATGACTGTCATACATATTTGTAAAGTAATTTGACATTTAGTGGTGTTTCTCAACCACCTTGCTGGAGAACCACCAGCTCTGCACATTTTCCATGTCTCTTTAATCAAACACAATTTGAATTGACTCACATTTTTAGCGTACTATTGTAAGGAAGTATTCGATTTCAGACACAGCCCATAGGTGCATCACAAATCGCATACTTAAGCACTATTCTATGCCATTTTGTAGTATAAATAGTGTAAGTCAGGGGTGTCTAAACTCGGTCCTGGAGGGCTGGTGTCCTGCAGATTTTAGCTCCAACTTGCCTCAACACACTTGCAATGATGTTTCTAGAAAGCCTAGTAAGAGTTTGATTAACTAGCCCAAGTGAGTCTGGTTAGGGTTGGAACTAAACTTCGCAGTACACCGGCCCTCCAGGACCGAGTGTGGACACTCCTGGTGTAAGTTGTACATTCACACTATAAACACACATTCTGCCGCTGCTTTGCTCACGTAGCATAAGGAGCGTAGCTATTGGGTGCTCATGTTGGAGTACATTATTTATTTTGAATTGTGAAAGCAAAATACCCCTACAAGAGTGATTATAGCGCCTCCCGATGGTGAATACGGTTATAATCATGGCAGATATTATTTGGTAGTTTGGTCATTTATTTCACTAATTTGGCAACCGTCAAATGTCATCAGGAAAACGGTTTGAATTTCCGCTTAGTAAAAGAACCATTAGTGTTCTATTTGGAGCGACACTACATACATGTACTATGCTGTTGAGTGTGTAACTGCATAAGTACATAGTTCATTAGTGCATAGTGCATAGTGTGCCATTTGGAACATAGCCCATGTCTATGGAATCAGATAAGTGTCAATAATAATTCACGCAAAAGACACGATGTACACATGCGTAGCCAAATTCACGTGCGTGAAATATTTATTTATATTCACAAAAACAATTCACATGCACAAAATAAAAATACATTTTCATAAAATACGTTTCACAAATGCAAAACACCATTTGGAAATGTATAAGAGTGTACAAAAAGTTTAGAATATTTAAAACTTGCGAGTTCATCCTGAATGAGAATGTGCAAATCCTCTTTCACGTACGACTCCCCCTGGATACGTGTGTGTGTGTATTTTTGAGACTTTCCTGCCACGGGCAGGGCTACTCGTACCTTTCAGCCAATCAGATAAGAGCTGTAGTCAATGACACCCACTCTGCGCTCTATTTGCGCAGACTGTTCCTCTCCAGCATGGCGAACGGAGAAAGCAGCAGTCACACTTTCATTTATTTAATTATTTGACCATAGCCTCACTCTTTTTATCCATTATTTTGCTGCAGCTCCGCTCTTCTTATTTATTGTCTCGCAGTCTCATGAGCAAAATGTAGCCTGCAGGGTACTGATGAGAATTAAGTATCATTCCGGCCACACAAGCATCGCAGCGCCAATATGGTCCAGCGGTCAGCGCATTGCGTTACGAAGCCCTTCGACCTGTGTTTGATCCTTCGATCGTTCAAAACTTTTTGTACACTCTTATACATTTGCAAATGGTGTTTTGTTTCATTTGTGAAACGTATTTTACTTTTATTTTGTGCACGTGAAATTTTTTTTGTGAATATAAATAAATATTTTATGCACGTGAATTTGGCTACGCATGTGTACATTGTGTCTTCTTGTGACAGAAAATTACATCACAAGGTACGTTTAAGCTTGAGCCAAGGAATTAGAAGAAAAAAAATATTTTGATTGTAGCCCATTGGGTTCAAGGTAATAAAGATAAACATAAGCAAAACTTTGGACAAGTGGTGGCGCTAGAGAGACATCTAAAACATGCAGTTGGTGGTCCTTTAGGAACGTAGTTGAGAAACACTGATTTAGCATAATTATAAATAATGTAAAAAAATATGCTCCAATATGTTGGACTGTCATTTGAAATTTCATAAATTAATTTAAACAAATTCACTTTGGCAACTTTCTTTATATGATATTTAATATTATTCTGCGACACGTAGATATGTTTAACTTCATTACCCTACAAACCGATGAAAGTCTTTCTAAGATAAATCACTACAGAAAGATTGTATTATATATTTTAGGGATCAATTAAAGCTTATAGAAATGAAGAAAGTTTTTATTTAGTTATTACAGTTTTATATCACTCATAATTACACACCAAACAATATTATTTTTACATAACTTAGTAAACTAACTTTATTTCAATCCATACTGTATATGAAATTTACTTGCAAAAGAAAATTTACGTTTCACTTGTAAATATATATTTTACCTGCCGACCAACAATGCTATTAATCTGCCTAATATTTTAACATTAGTATTTTTCACAATATAACCAAACAAAACTGTACTTTTAATATACTGAATACACAACTGGATTAAGCTGAGCTATTTTTAAAATGTAAAGTAATGATTTTAATTCCACTCACATCACTAAAGAAGATAAAACTTCCTGTCTCGAGGTAAATATAATTTTTTTGTTATTAAATCCAGCCAGTGCTTTGGGCGCCAAAACAACTGGATACAATAAAAAATAAATCAGTTTATGAATGAGGGATAGTGTGGGATGGATCTCTATATTTCAGCATGGCTCTGTGAATGTAATGGTATCACAACATAAGTTGGTCTGATCTGTCATATTTTCTGATCTCCGCATGCCCTTCTTTCACAGCCAGTTTTGGAGTTGTTTTTAATGAGCTCCCATGACTAGACTGTATAATCACTGTTAATCAGTTCAAAGGCTTGACTACACAGGGGCCAGATTAAGTGGAGTACAGGAAGAGATTTATCTGTGCCTACAGCCAGTGAGTCATGCCTCTCGCTGCTTTTACAAAAAAAAGAGAGAAAGAGTGAATGAGACAGAGGAAAGCAAAGAGAGAGGCATGGAGAAACTGTTTACGCATGCTAGAGAATTTCATTAATAATGCAAATAAATCTTTGTAGTGGGTTCAGAACGTGCATAAAATAAACTATGATTAGATTTAGTACAATTCACCAAAAATTACACTACAAAACGCAACTATACCTGCAATAAGCTTGTTTTTTTCACCCAGACATTCTTATGACTTGCTTTTAGTGTATTTATGATGTTTTTTATGCAAATGTACTTCTAATTTGTGTATGTGTGTGTTTTTTTTTCTTTATCACTGAGGGTTTTGGTCAAAGTATGTGTTGTAAGGCAACCATTATTATTATTATTATCATTATTATTATAAAATATTATCTCTTTAGGGCAGAACAGTGGCTCAGTGGTTAGCACTTTCACCTCACAGCAAGAAAGTCACTGGTTTGAGTCCCAACTGTATCAGTTGGCATTTCAATGTGAAGTTTGCATGTTCTCCCGGTGTTGGTGTGGGTTTCCTCCGGGTGCTCCAGTTGCCCCAGCAGTTCAAAGACATGCGCTATAGGTGAATTGAGTAAGCTAAATTGTCCTTAAGGTATGACTGTCTGTGAGAATGAGTGTATATGGGTGTTTCCCAATACTGGGATGCAGTTAGAAGGGCATCTGCTAAACATACGGTGAAAAAGTTGGTGGTTCATTTCGCTGTGGCGATCTCTGAAATAGAGACTAAACCGAAGGAAAATGAATGAATGAATATTTCTTTTACATTAAGGACCAAAATTATTAAGACAAATTTGAGCAAGAGTGCAATTACCCTACAATACTCAAATTAAAGACATTAAATTAAAGACAAAGACATACAATCTCAGTCCAACGCAATAAGTGCAGTGCAAATTAGCGCAGTGACAAATAACATATCACATATTTGACTTTCAAACATTTTAGATGCTGGTTGCAATTATAGAATGATTTGTAAGACTTAACCCCCATCCACGCCAAGAACGATAACTATAATATTAACAACATCACCTATGCACAAAAATGTTCAGTTTATACTAAGCACGCTCTCTGTTCTGCCACTTTAAAAGCAGTTTGAAGCAGGATGGAATCTGAATGGCTGTCAATGTTTTATCATTTATCATCAAAAACCTCACCCCTTTTCTGTGCTGCCACTGATGAATCCTGAGATTGACTCTAAGCCAGAATGATCTCCAGCCTCTGAACTTACTTGTACGTGTTGGTAGCAGGGACCTTCCACATCTGTACACCCCTGAGAGGACCCTCTTTCCCCACCACAACGCTGACATTGGTGTTTCGGTAGGCACTGTCACACTGGGCTTGAGTCGGGCCGAAAGGTCCACTCGCTCCACAGGATGTAAACCACCATGTAATTGGAGACGCCTCTGAAAATAAAAGACAGGCTTTCTTGTTCATGTTTTCACAACTTACTGCTCTGATGGATTTTTATTTTAATGGTGTGAAGTGAAGGTTGCAAAGTGAAAATAAATTTAGTTTTTATTTGAGTATTAGTAGACTGTCTGCTTAACATCTGAAAATTATGTTCATCATTTACTCATCTTCCCTAGTATTTATTTTCACTACCGTGGATGCCAGTGGTTACTATTCCAGCTTTTCTTCAAAATATCCTAAAAAAAAATCATAAACGTTTGGAAATATTTGAGGCTGAGTAAATGTTCATTCTTGGATGTCCTTTTAATTTTTCAATTATCCTTTTTAAGGATGACATGACATTGAAAATGGAGTAATGCTACTTCTGTAATTAATTTAATGCAGTGTTGGTGAGCAGAACAGTCGTCTTTTAAAAATCTCACCAACTCTAAATTTGAAACACTAGTATATTTGTAAAATCCTCAGGAGAGTAAATGTACCTGATGCTGATGGTTCTGGAAGAGGACTGAAGTCTAAATCATGCGGTAGTCCTTCATGAAGCAGTTCATTCAGTTCTTATGATCAGATGAGGAAAGAGAAAGAGCAAAGAAAATGAATCTGATGAAATATTTGAATCAAACCATCCTTGTGTAGTTTTTTCTTTTTTGTTAAGACCAGCATTGAAATGAATTGTGGGTTCCTCATAATAACTAGATTATCCAGAAATGTTACTTGGTCAACTGTCTTACTCTATAACAATTCTTCACATGGCAATGCAAGTCTATCAGAAAGACATTAAACTAGACTTTTCTGCTGGTCTAAACAGATCTTTTTTGATAGGTGGTTGACAAAAGGGGATCTGAACATGCTGCAAGCCAGATTCATATTGGCAATACATACAAAAAAAACAACAACAACAACACCAGCATGTGTCTATAAAGGGAAGTAACATGAATGTTTTCATGCTGCAAATGTCCAGTATACAATCAAAATAAATGCTGGGTAACTTTTGTTAGAACTAAATTAAAAATGTAATTTAAATCTAAATAAAATGAAACCCATGATGACTTATTTATATTTGACCCAATGCTGAGTTAACAGCATTTTTAGAGCATATGTCTTTTGGGTCGGTGCTTGTTTGTCAATTTTAAATTTCTAGTTTTATAAATCTCCATTTTAACGAAACCTCGTTCTTAAATCCATACGTTGATACTTTATTCTATGCAGTTTTAATTGATGCAAAAATGAAACTTGACTAGACACTATTCAACACACCTTTTATCCAATATTTGCTAAACTTTTGTGCAAATTTTGGAAGAACAGTTTTAGTGTCAACAGCTCATTTGTTTAATAAAGAAATGCACCTTGGACAACAACATTTCTTTTAATATATGCACAATGTTAGCCTAAATAATTGTTATATTTAATTAACCTAATGGTGAAAACAAGTTATGAAAGTCATTTTATTATATCCGAACAAATGAGAGTAAAAACATTTCTTAATAATTAGATTTAGAGTTTTTAATTAATAAATAAAAAATGTTTGTATGGAGTGCAGTTTCCATGTTCAGTGCAGTGTGCAATTTCCATGTTCGATTTTTTATGGCTAATTATTATACTTAAAAAAACAGCAATTGAATATAATATTAGTATATACTGTATTATATGCTGGAATTCAGGCACAAGCACTAAAACAGTTTAAATCCTTAAAGAGCGAATCATCCAAGTTAAAAGCAGCATGGAGTGCCACAAGAAACTGTCTTTGTGAGTTATTAAAAATGAGATTTTAAAACTATTATGTTTAGAATTGGGTTGAAAAAAATCTTCTCTTAGTTTAACAGAAATTGGGGAAAAATATACAGGGGGGGCTAATAATTCTTTTTTGACCTGTCTGTAGAAACCCTTAGAATGCAATTTGGATATAGACAGATGTTCCGTTACTTCATCCAATACAGTCAAAGACGCAGGTGTTATATTAGACAGCCTCTTGACCTTTTTATGTTACAAAAAAAAAAACACTTTAGAAACATAACCAAGCACTGGAACATGATGCCTGCTTTTCTGACACAAAAGAAAAAGATTCAGACTGGACTTCCAGACTTCAAGCTACTGTTAGTAAAGAAGAAGAAATATAGCTTAGAGGGGCTAATAATTTTGACCATAAAATGATGTTTTATAAATTAAAAACTGTTTTCATTCTAGCCAAAATAAAACAAATAAGACTTTCTCAAAAAAAAAAAAAAATTAAAATTAAAAATATATACAGAGTGCAATATTATATATACCAGATATATATATACCAGACATACTGTAAAATGTCCTTTCTCTGTTAAACATCATTTGGGAAATTTAAAAAAATAAAATAAAATCCAAGAGCGCGAATAATTCTGACTTTAACTTTAAATTTTACACTTTATCACACAAATTTAGGCTCTTAATTGTAAAGTTGAAACATGTTTTTTTCCTGTAAAGAATGCTTTTAATGAAATTAATAGTTTGGGCTCTGTTGTTTAATATTTATCGCCTATAATGTTGATATAAATATTTAGGGCGTTGCAGGTTTTTTTTACATTGCTTAAGCATCTACAGTGTAAACTTTTTTTGAGCATTATAAACTCTAGATCAGTGGTCATTAAACATGTTACTGGAGGGCCGGTGTCCTGCAGATTTTAGCTCCAACCCTAATCAAACACACCTGAACAAGCTAATCAAGGTCTTACCAGGTATACTTGAAACATCCAGACAGGTGTGTAGAGGCAAGTTGGAGCTAAACCCTGCAAGGACACCGGCCCTCCAGGACCGAGATTGGTGACCCCTGGTCTAGATGATGCATAGTAAAGCTCAAAGTGTCTTCTGTCCAAAGATACATGAACATAAGATACAACAACACTGATATAGTCTCAGAAAACTTCTTGCAGAAATCTCATTTTGCATGCTATCTTCATCAAATTTGAAATATAAACTCATGAGACACTTGGCTTTCAAAGCATAGATTATTCATGTGTCATTTTCCCTGCATATTGAAAACCGTACAGATTTTCTTTCTCATAACTTCATAATGTATAACTTAAAAAAATATATATTATACTTAGTTTTATTGATTTTTTTAGGAACATATAAGAACAAAACAAACAAACTAAAATAATAATGCATATATACACACATATACAGTATACGTATATACACAAATAAATCCCTTCCACACAGGTATATCTATATACATACATATATAAACTTTTAAATTAACCTGATCAAGAAAAAAATAAATAAATAAATAAAATAAGTATAAAATAAAATTTAATAAAAGATTGCCAAACATATTCTTGCAACGATGCATAGCTTTTAGAATTTAAATGTAAATGTTAAATTATCGACAATTATATTGTCGGTGTGGAGAAAGCCAGCCATTTACTTCATTTCTTTTCAAAGATTTCTAATTGTATTCCACGTGCATGTGTAACTTTTTCCCATTTCCTAAACTTCTGCTATTATTTTGAACCATTCATCTTTAGTTGGCGTTTCTTCTCTATACCATTTCTGGGTTAAAGCTTTTTTACTTGTTGCCAAAATATCTTAGATTGATACCTATCCTCCTTTTCAAGTTTAATAGAAATATCTCCTAGATGAAGTACTTCGAATGATCTAGGAATATGAAGATCGAAAATATTGATAGCAGAGTGCAGTTTCCAAAAAACTGTTAATTCTTGAGCACTGCCTGAATATATGCACATGATGTGTCTCTTCTACCCCACAGTTCCTCCGACAATGATGAAGAGACCCCGACTGTAATGATTTAATTCTTGGTGTAATAAAAAATCTAATCAAGTTTTTCCAACAAAACTCACGCCACATTCTTGAGTTTGATGAGGTATGTGGGACAGCACAGATTTTAACCCATTGGTTTTGATTCAAAATGCCTACTTCCTTTTCCCATTTTAATCTTATATAGTCTGTTGAGAATATAATGTATAACTTTTTATATTTTATAGCATGAAACTTTCAAGCATGAATCTTTCTTCACTAACTATAGAACAACTAAATGTGTGTTACTCAATGACTGTAAAAAATATGGACGACGCGACAGCCCTTTTTCCCATTGAACGCCTTGAGGGCAAAACGCCTGCTTGACGGGCACAAACTGTCGCAAAAGACTGCTGAAATTGGAGCCAGACATGCGCAGAAGGATTGTCTGATGGAGCCAGAGGAGGAGCCGCGAAAATGAGCAGAGTCGAGCTTCCAATCAAACGCTTTATGTAAAATCAACTACGCCCCCCGAACTTCTCAGCATGCGTTTGCTGTCATATCAACACAAATGGATGTAATAACGTTAACAAATATGAGGGTTTTTATATATTCAATCGCGCCAGCTCCAGGCCGCAGCGCATAACTTACTCGCGGCGTTGCGGGCTGATTCCGGCTCGCATGCGGCAGCGCCTGCTCGCTCGGCCGCCGCATCTGGCTCGATTGACTCGGGCTGAAATTGGGTAGTGAGTCCAGGCATCCGGAGTAGGTCCAGCAGAGGTAACATTAGTCAGTCTGAGCTCTAAGAGATAAGTCTCCGGCAGGCGAGAATCTAGCCGGAACTGTGTTTTGCTATCTGGGTGGCTAGGCGTGTATCAGCAAACTAATAAAGCCCGAAAAAAGCCCTGAACTTAGCGAATAAACAGTGTTCCACCAGGATCATGTATGTCAGAAACTATAGTTTACTGCTGAACTCATTTTGTTATGGTAAAATAACACAGAAATCGAATAATAACATTTCAGTCTACTTCAGTCTCCTGCCGAAGCTCAGACGCCGCGCTTTGAGAAACTGTCAATCACAGCTGTCAATCACGATGACACGCCCAGCATTAAATTACTGCTAAAAACAAACTGTTTACAAAAATGAAGATCTGCACCTATTTCAGCACAATAACCAGTGCCTTAATCGACCAGAACTATCTTTCGGGACATTTTATTGCAAGTGTAATATTTTTTTTTATTTGGGCTCAAGTCTCCTTCATTAACACGGAGGAGGCGGGCTTTATGACTTGTACTGCAGCCAGCCCCCAGGGGGCGATCTAACGGCCGAAACCTTCACTCAAACGTAGGCTTGCGGCACACTTGGTGTTACTATTTAAAGTTAGGTAGGTGTAAATCCCCAGATGTGAATGCTGCCTAACAGGGTAATAACAATATTCAAGTAATTGGATTTCCAAAATAGTTTAGCTGAGATCTATTTTTATTCTTAAGAAAATAGTCATTTTAATAGCATTTATGTAATAACTGAGCCACAATTTGTTTAATAAGTAAGAAAATAAAACCAATTTTACTATTAGTCTCCTCCATTATGTAATAAAAACTTACCTAAACAAAACAAACAACCAGTGATGTATCCCACTACACCTTAGTAGAAAAGTCTAAGACAAAGATCTTACATTTTCAACTCCTACTTTTCAGAATAACTAAAAATCAAGCAAAAGAAGAAGATACCGTCTGAAAAAAAAAAACTGAAGTCCTCTAAAGGTTATTTCCATGACTGGATTTTGATATGCTGGAAAATATGGCTCATTATGATCAAGACTCAACAGAAAGCTAATTTTATTCAACACATGCCTCAAGAATTTCTCTAAATCATCAATTATATGAAACAACATTGACAAAGACAGTAAATCTCGAGTTTAACAAGACTTGTCAATTCCTGTGGTCACAAAATCAAGCCTAAATCTGAAGATCATACAAAAACTATTTAGAAAAGCAGAAAATCTACTACTGGCAGCTTTGTGACATCTGCCGATTTTGAGGACCTCCCTATTCACTTCACATCTCCTTTCTACTGTCTTTCAAAATCACAACCAATCAAGCAGAGTCTGAATCAAACGCTAACTGGAGACAGCGGTAAGACATCATCTGTCAGCATCACATCTTACATTCTCTGTGGAACTAAATACTACATTTTTGAGTCAGTCTAAATCTGCGCTGTGGTCAAAAAATTTGCAGGGATGGACAAATGGACCATTATTGTGCTGCCTGTGTGTGCATGTGTACATGTGTGAGGCGGAAAGGTTACCTGTGTCAAAACATGCTGCACTTAATGAAATGTCATCGAGTGCAATGTCAGCCTTGGAGCCAGAAGTCCAGAAAGCCTGCACTTTAAGATGGAAGCTGCGATCAAAACATATGACAAATTAGTTTAGAAAAAGAGCAAAGGGTGAGTGAGATTTGCAAATTTAAATGTAGATATTAAAATACAACAAAATTACTAGAACAAAGCTCAACATGGTCATTTTCTTATTTCAGAAAATGTATCCCATAAATATAAGCCTATACTGCTCGAGTAAGATAAGAGAAAAATATTTCAGATAAGAAGATCGATTTTAATTTGGCTTTGCATCATCAACTGTAAAAATGCAGGGTTCCACACAATACCTTCAAGTTGTCCCAACACAAATCGATTGAGTTAACTTAACACTTTTACAGGTTACAGTATATGCAGGATTCCTAAAGGTAATTTCAGAACCTTTTCAAGACTTTTAAAAACCTTCTCAGAATATTTTAAGACCTCATCGTCACTCAAGTTCTAATCAGTATCAAACACTTTGGACAACGCTTGAACAAAATTTAAGATCTCGAACAAACAATTTTATTGTAAAATATTTTTCATAATTGATTAATCAACTTTTAATACTTTTTAAGACCTCGCAGCCAATGTGTTAAATGTAAAATTAGGTTCTCCCAATGAAATCTCAAGAATTGTGTTGCTCATGTTAAGTAGTTAAATAGTAGTCAAGTAGTGGTTAAGAAGTTTATAGTTTAAGTTGTAGTGCGTAGTTTGAACAAGCAAAAAAAAATGTAGAAGGCACAAAACTTTATGTCTGCGCAATTACTGAATGATTAAAAGTTCAATAATTAACATTTTACCTGAATTTTATAATCAACAAGAACATTTCAAAAGTCCATTGATGGTGTTTTATGCGTGACATATTAGTGATTATTTTTAATGCCTGTATTATTTCTGACATTAAGCAGAGTACATGCATAAATCTGTATTAATATTAATATGCACCACATTTGACATTTCAAAATCAGCCATAATTTACATTTATTCATTTAACAGATGCTTTTATCAAAAAGTGCTTTAATAAGGAGGCCAACAGAAGCAAGTCAAATCACTTGAAGAGCAACTGCATGCACATAGATGCTGTGATAAATCTCAGTTAGTTTAGCACCGTGTACATACACACTACCTTTCAAAAGTTTGGGGTCAGTGTGATTTTTAGATATTTTAAAATAAGCTTATCCTGTTTACCAAGCTGCATTTATTTCATTCAAATTACAGAACAAATAGTAAAGATGTGAAATGTTATTGCACTATAAAATAACTCTTCAAAAATAGTTTATTATTTAATTTAACCCTTTATTCCAGTGATTTTAAAGATGAATTTTCAGCTTCATTACTCCAGTCATCAGAGTCACATGATCCTTCAGAAATCGCTCAAATATTAATAGTTATTATTGCTATTATTATTATTATATTACTAATATTATTATTATTAATGGTAAAAGTAGTAAAAGCAATAATGACTTGAGTAATAATTTCATTTGAAACAACATACGATAAGTAATGTAATAAATACATATTTAACAATTTAACTATTTTTATTTACATTTAATAAATGCCATCTTGATAGACAGAATCATTTTATTTAAAATTAAAAAACATTTTTAAAAAACGACCCCAAACTTTTGACCAGTAGTGTGATTTTTCATTTAATTAAAGTTAAAATTAAATTAAAGTCAAGCCTGAAAATATTAATGCACAAGGAGTATGAATAATTTCAGGCTTGACTGTATATAAACAAAAAAAAGGAGGCTCTGAATGAGATGTGCAATATGTAAGAGTGGTTAAGAGCATAAACCTGGCAGCTATCTTAAAATAAACAACATTATTATTGTCTTTAAGTGTGGTGGCTTTAGTATACGGTAAGTTGACTCGGGTTTGTTAAATTATTGGAAAATAATGCACAGCAGGGGTGTTAGTGACATCATTCACCTTGAGTTGATAGTTGTTTTTTCAATGAAATCATTAGATTATGATTCGAAATGAAATTATTAGATGACGATTATGCCACTGAAAGTCTCTTTGGCTTCAGCACAAAGCCGAGACGGTCAACATTGATGCATTCATCCCATTATCTCACCCATTTAAAATCTCTGTGATCGGCAGAGTGATCTCTTGCCAGGCGTCTTTCCAGTGTCCGGATCTCTCCCAAATCAGTGCTGGTGCTGAGGCTCCGCTCTCCACCACAGACAAAAGCACTGTTCCATTGAAATCCCCATACCGGTAGAGAGAAAACTGCAACTGCGCAGAAAAACCTCAACACTTCAGCAACTACAAGACCAGACGTCTCAGAAAAAAACACCTTATTCATGGAAAATCAAGTGTAAAATTTAAACTGGCTGCATGTACGTTTATTCAGCGTAAGCTGTTTGAAGATATGCTGTACAGATGTGTCCTTGTTTTTTTTTTATGGACAATTAACTTGAAACAGGCTCATAAAACCTAAAACCAAACATTGTGGCAAACTTGTAGGAACACCACAGTTTAAAGTGAAAGACCATTTATGTACAGGAAAATGAAGGAAACAATACTTTTATTCTGCAAGGGCACATTAAATTGATGAAAAGCGAAATCTTGTTCTTTAAAATTCTACACAAAAATTGATGAAGTGTGACAAAAGAAAGTGTATTTAGGGTGGTTTCTTTCTTTTAGACCATTTTGTACGCTTGCACAATAGTACAGTCCATTAAAAATGCAACCTGTTAGCCAGTCAAAGGCATTTTTGTTCTCCATGTCTAGAATCGTCATGTGTTTTCTGATGAGGGGTCAAAAAGGGATGAAAAAAGCCCATTACTTTAAAATTATGTTTTTTGTGTGTAAAAATGGACCCTAGAGTACACTACGAGTTTATTATCCATTTAACCGTCAGAATAAATTCTTACCTGACAGTCCTGATTGGATATAGTTGAAGGCAATGCAGGGCTTTGAACCAGCGCCTCTCTTTCATCACCGTGACCTCTGACCTTCAAGAAAAGGAAATGCCCTGAGGCGAGAGAGGATCAGTACTCTACAGAGTGCTCACAGCTTACAAAAATAAACCAAACACACACAAAAACTTAACTGGCGAGGCTGGAAAACCTCTTTATGTGCTTTTAATGTCCATCAGAAACAGACAACAAGAGCTTTCACTGTGAGCCAGAGTTTCTCCCGTTCACAAAAAATAGCCTTTTAAAAAAAGTGGGAAAACAACCAGTCCATCATAAACTGGACTCAACAGTGGACACCTGCACTGTGGTTTTGAGATCATCCAAACAATACATCACACTAAGCTAAATGACGCAGTAGATAAATCATTACAGACTTCTTGTATGGAGAACATTTTAATCCGGTTAAAAATCACAAGGATTCTCATGTCATGAAAATTCCCATTGGTGGCATTCATCACTAAATGGATTGGCTGCTTTAAGACAAATGGGCTGTCTGAAGACATTTTAATAGATGTGTTTTTTATGCACATGTCCCTGTCTCAAAGCTTGTAAGAGAAAAAAAAATGCTGACAAAAAAAGTCTATGAGCAAATACGGAGAGCAAAGTATCAAATATACTGTACTTGTTTGACTGTTATAATTATTATTTAACCATTTAAAGTGTTAAATAATGAACTACCCAAGTGACATACGTTATGTACTTCCTGTTGGGGTCCTGATCCTGATTAGCAACAAATATTAGGGTTATTCAACAGTTACTCAATAACTGATAACATTTTTTTGTTTTGTCTTAAGTGAACAGGTAAAATGGTACAAATTTATTGAACAACGTTTTGATCCCATGAACTGCTTCATTATTCACTGCAGTTTTTCCATATTTTACAGTTAATTTGCAGATAATCTTAAGGAAAATTAAAAATTTTATTAGACATTTCTCAAAATAATAATGTAACCCACCAGTCCTACTGCAACGATTCTACACTCTGAGCTGGGATCGAACCTGCAATTCTTTGTATGGGAGACGGTTGCTCTAACAAGGAGGCCTCCGTTACAGTCCACCCCCAAAACCTTACTCCCATCCCGGACAAGCCTCCATGTATAACCCACCTGGCCTACTGCACCCAACCCACTCTGAGCTGGGATTGATCTACCAATGCTTTGTATGGGAGTCTGTTGTACTAACAAGACCATGGCCTCTAGCATCTGTCGCGAGAGCACCTTTTGGGGTCAGAGGAGTGAGGTTTACCTGCATAGCACTTTGCTAGCTGACCTTGTAATAATAATAATAATAATAATAATAATAATAATAATAATAATAATAATAATAATAATAATTTACACTATTTACATTTGCACAACAGTTAATGCATTTCTCAAAACAATTATTGCAAACTGCAAAACCTAGCGTCACATGCTCAAAATGGATAGTTCATTCCTCAAAACCAAGTATTCATGTCAATCAAACTGTCAGTATCGTCAAAATGAAAAGTCCTGACACCATTGTTTATGAACAAGATAGTCAAATGGCTTAGTCATGTTTTCATTATGACAGTTTACTCTGTACATTTTTTCAATGCAAAATGCTCAAGACAGCACTATAGACTATTTGCAGAGCCATTTGAAAACTACAGCAATATGAAACATCACTGCATTTAGTGAGTTATCTGAGTACAAGACACTGAATATGTATGTTTCACATTTTTACTGCAGATGCTCTTTGCAATCCTAATTTACTCACAGCATTGTGCAAAAGAATAAACACACCCTTATTTACAACAAACATAAACTCCCTTTAGGTAGAGCTGTGCACAACTGTACACAATATTGCAGTACATATTGGAACTGAGCCTATAACATACACAGGTCTGTAAATCATTCATCAAATTGTTCAATTTTAAAGACATTTTCAGGAAAATAAAGATTTAAATTTGCTTTATAAAATTAGTTTGACAGATTTTGACAACTAGTTCACTATTTTTGTATGTGATGACTCAAGTAATGAAATGAGGACTATTAGTTTTATATGGAATGACTATTCAGCATTTACAAGTTTAGTTCATTTTGCCTGACATGACAGAAGCAAATGATAATGTTATAAACAGCAGAGAGTTGTATGAAAGCAATTGATGCTTGTCCAAAAGCATTCACAATTTGTTGAAAAGAATGTGAAACTGCTACTAGGATGTGCACAAATGACTAATTGTTTTGAGAAATGCATGACCTGTTGTGCAAATGTAAATAGTGTTGTGAGAAATGCACCAAAGCGACTGAGAAAAACTGTAATAATAATAATAATAATAATAATAATAATAATAATAATAATAATAATAATGACTAAAAAACAAACTGGGTCCGAATCACTTAATTTTTGCAAAATATACTTTGAGTGTATACTAACATCTACAACCCTAAATCAGGAAAGGTTAGAATAGTAAGGAAAACACAAATAAAAATGAAAGATGCGATTTCTAAATGAACTTTACCTTGTATTTCACTGCAAACAACACAACAGCACATTAATTAATGTTTTGCTGATGATTTTCATAGTGTTTTTTTCTTTTGTTGTTAAAATAAACACATATTCCAATTTAGGTTCTTGCAACACATTTTAAAAAAGTTGAATGATTTTAATTAGATTGTATCACCTCTATTAAAAACTATATATTTATGCACTATAATTTGAGGTTTATCATATAAATGATTTGTTTTAATGATTTTTTTGTTTGTTTTAATGAATAAAAAAAAATATATTATTAAAAGATTCACTTCACATTAAGATGAAAACTTCACCTACCTACTCACAAATGAATTACGTGAATAATTAATCTTTCAAACATAAAATATCCAGACATTTACATTGGTGCTAACAGCTGTCTTTTCAAAAAATAAAATTGCCAGTTATAGCAGTAGGCATTTTCTTTTGATGTGTAGAATCCACCATGTCTTGCATGCATTTTGTCATTTGTTAGTAAAATATTTTTTAAACATAAATCTTTTTCACCACTTCATCATGGTTAACCAATGCAACAACAAAACAAGAATGTTGTTTCTCATTTACCTTGAGTGTTCTTCAGAGTTGTGCCCAGCAGGTGTGTGTCTTCAATCAGCTGTTGTCCACTAACTAGTCTCCAAGAAGACTGTGTGTCAGCCGCTGACCAACCACAGGAGCCCAACTCAAATGAACAGTATGAACCCAAAGGTAAAGTGCCTGCAAAGATATTAAGCATAAATAATGAAACATATGTCCAATCTGTACACAAAAAATACAGCTCTCTGTTGAAAGAAACAATACTTTTCATCTGCTTCCATATCTATTTAATGTAGTTATTATGATTACATGAACACAGGTTTAGCTCAGGTTAAAATCTGCTTTAGGCCAAAGACAAAACCTGTATTTCAGTAATCTGATACAGTACTGAAATCATTACATAATTCCAATGTCAATTACTTCCAGTAATAACCAAACCACAGCCATATTGACATGGGACAAAATGGTGGATTGTTTTCAAGATCTCAATTGAATTTCTTACTGGAAATACCCATGTCCTCCAGCATAATTATTATGTACACTGGCACATTAACTGTTTTTAATGGAGCAGAGCTTGCTTATTTTTAGCACAAATTGTTTTTAGCTTTTAGCTTATCTACAGGAGCTGAACAAAAAATAATTCACTGTAGTCTAAAATAGATTAAATAAAATAGATTAAATAACATAAATTAGCTTCACGCTTTAAATATTTCACACCTAAAATGATGGCTAATTTGACAGGCCTCCAGCTAAATGTGCGATAAGATGCTCTCTGGACATTATAAACTGACAGATTTATTATCCAGCAGGCATGTTTTATAATGTCATGGTTGTAATTAACAAGCTTAAACTTAGTGGGAGTCACTTTAATTATTTTCATTAGCATGCTGTCAGATCCTTTGGAGAATATCAAAGGTGTTTCTTCACACTTATATTTTACGTTTTGGTCTAAAAATCTAAAAAATTCTTTTGTGATAACTCTGGTGTTTTTTATACTTCTGTGTTACTTATGTCCAAAGCAAATATAATAAACTAATTTTTCAAATTAAATTTTTATAATACAGTGGGGGAAAATAAGTATTGAACTAATCATGTTATTTTCCTGGAAATAATAATCCTAAAGGAGCTGCTGACATGGAATTAACCAGATTTTTGGTAAAAACTCAACAATAAAAAATTAGTTGTAATTGTGTAAGAACAATGAAATGACACAAAGAGAAAGAACTGAACTACTGAAATGTATTTAATACTTTATATAAAAGGCTTTTTTTTGGTAATGGCAGCTTAAAGACGCCTCTTATATAGTCCAATGCATTGCTCAGGTGTGAGTTTTTTCACAGACCTCAACAGAGCGTAAAACTCTTGATGGTTCTGTGGGTGTCCTCCATCAAATCTGGTCTTTAATTTGTATTTTTTATTGGATTCGATTCAGGTGATTGGCTGGGCCATTCTACAGCTTGATTTTCTTTCTCTAAAAGCATTTGAGAGTTTCCTTGGCTGTGTTTTGGATCCTTGTCTTGCTGAAACGTCCACCCTGGTTCCATCTTCATCATCCTGGTAAAGTAGTTGTTGAACTGAAGCAGTGAAAATTAATTTACAATGAGGAAGAGCAGGGGGTTGCTGAATAACTTATGAGAGATTTCAGCTTCTGTCTGGGCTTTCACTTTCTACACCTCCCTTTCTTCATGTGTTCAATACTTTTTCTCTACATCATTTCATTTTATTACACATAACTATATTAGATTTGCTTTCTTTGCACATATGTATTTCTTTGGTTGTTACCAACATCCAGTGAAGATTTCAAGCCAACAGCACCTTTCAAAATATGTTTTCTGAAACAAATGGTGACCATTTCAATACTTATTTCCCCCACTGTATATTTACTATCATATTTGGGAGTTGAATTTGACATCTTGACCACTAAAGCCACTTTCAAACTACAAGCAACTTGCAGCAGCAAAGCAACAAGCGACCGTTCATTTTAACGGAGGGCAATCGACTCCCGGCGACCTCCTTCAACGAAAGCGACTGCTGGCGACCAAGTTGGCATGTCGAGCAATGTGAGAATGCTGAGAAGACTGACTTTCTTGAGCAACAATCAATGGGAGCAACATGTGGAGCTCACGTGACCCTCTCTCAGCTCACTCAGAGGCTGGTTGTATTCTCCGTGCTGTAGACCTAGACCTGCGTTTGCAGGACATCGCTAGCCAGAGGGATAGGCAGCTACAAAGTCGCTGCTAGTGTGAATGAGGCATAAAGTAGTGATTATTTGATCAAAAATACATAAAAACAGTAATACTGCAAAGTAATGTTACTGTTAGAAAATAGGAATCAGTTTTTTATTATTTTTGTCTCTTTTTCTTTTAATCAAACTATTTTTTGTAAAGGTCATGTAAGGCTCATATATTAACTGAACTTCTACTGTTGTGTGTGAGATGCTGTGCATACTAATTAGCATTTTTGCAGAAGTAGATAAGTGCTGGTCCAAAATTAAATTCAGTTCTGCAGAAACTTCCTGTCTGAACAAAGGTGTAAAAACTGAACAGAGCACAAAAAGTTTTATGCTTTTATTATTCTGCAGAGAATTCATAGAAAAAGAGGACTTACATCTGAGGTGCGGCCAATAGAGGACTGAACAATGATTGACAAATGGCGAATTTCACAAAACTCCACCTGTTAATATCAGCTGCCTATATAAGTTGGAGTCAGGAAAAGGAAGGGGTTGCGCACCTCCTTAATGTAACTTTTGCACTGCATTGAGGATAACAGAATTCCGTGAATCGAATTATTCATTTGTATCCAATAAATTGCTACGAATTTTGACATTGAAGTAAAACCTCTCCTCAACTTTTTTTTTTGAACACGCATGGAATTGATTGAATATTCGAACATTACAATTTAAAATGAATGTAACATTTTTAAGCAAATATATGTAGTTGAGACGAAGTCAGAAATTCTAAATTCTAATTTGCTCATTTGGCACTGTAGAATAAAAAAAAAATCAACTTTAATGTTGAGAACACTCATGCTGTTTAATGTTTAATGTTTGATAACAATTTTTATGACAAACAAATAAATTGAATTGAACTGAATTGTAAATTATTAATAAGATGCTGTTGATTTACCATATTAATGTTAGTTTTTCAACCTCACATAAATCTGACTTTTTTCAGCAGCCAATTACACTTTAGGATTATAGTTTTTGATTCCAGAATAATTACCAGAATAAATTTGCAATATGTGTAGCAGATAACTCTTTAATGCTTTATGTACAGAACATGCTAATGAGCCTTTTCGCTCACCTTTTATATCTTTGTGGAAGTGACAAATACTAAAATCACAAGTTCTTTGTTTACAGACTATACATATAAATCACATAAGCACCGTATAAATGTTAATGAAGATGAAATAAATCAATAAATATGCAAATATTTTCCCTGAAAGACAGCAAACACTAATACTTTTCAGGCCCATTGTGTAGTTTATGAGTGCAAAACTTTGACAGGGCAGGTTTGCTAATCCAACGCCTCCAGTGAAAGGATTAGAAATTTTATCATAGCTTAAAGATTTAATACAGCTAATGTGAGCGACACACAGCCAGCCGGTTACTCAGCGCACCCTCTTATTCAGCCCTGTCACACTGCTGTTCATACTTTAATTGAGCGCTTTCAACAAAATGCAAACTGGCAGGAATGATCTCGCAAATCTAACAAGGATTTATAGCTCCAAGGCCAACTTTCAAAGAAATGTTTCGATTATCATAAATTAAAATAATGGATTGATGGAATGCAGCCCGTTCTTTACATTTAAAACAACAAAAAGATGTCAGACTTTCTTTAAGACCTAAGAGCTCCATCATCTGATGTGTGCAACAGTAATTGCATAAAACTGAAAAGGCATCAGATTTTGAAAGCTGTGTTCACAATTGATGACAGACTGATAAACAAAAATTACACATCTTCATGGTTTATAAAACATTTACAATACTGAATTTCACTCACTGCATATTAAGCCCTCGTCCTCCCCTTCTGGGCAGTCAGTGTGGAAATCACACACTCTTTGTTTCTCAATGCAGCCTCCAGAATGACATTGAAGAGATGAGTATTTCTCACAGTCGGAACCCAAATCCACATAATCATCACCTGCAGAAAACCACACAAAACCATTATATACACTGCCTGTCCAAAAATAAAATTTGCTTACTTTAATATTACATTGGACCACCTTAAGCTTTGATTTTGGCATGCAACAGCCATGAAATAGTTTCTATATGTATAGTCACAACATTTATTTTCATACAGAGTTGCATGAATCCCAAACCACATTCCAATACTTCTCAATGCAAATTCAATAACATGAACCAAACTTTTAAAGACTTTCGCTAAAACCACAGTAAATATAATACATATTATGTATAATATACTGAATATATAATCTCTAATCGGTCAATTTTTGATGGTAAAATTAAATAAATGGAAAAATAAACCAAAAATTACACAGAATATTTTTTACAGTGAAAGGTAATAATCATAAGACACAGTTAGGTATTATTTGAGAACAGATAAAAAGCTGTTACCCATGACACAGTTCTTCAGCTCCAGTGAATCGAATGCCAGAAACCCAACTTCATGACTGCTACAGGCAGAGTACTGCACTGTCACCTGGAAGGGCTCATTCAACTGACCAATCACAGCCTTCAAGACCTCCCACTGCGAGCTGGACACCAAAACCAAAAACCAAAAAATCATTTCTCAGTGGCTGCATCACACATGCCACTGTATGTCTTGATTTTATCAGTTACACCAATGTACGGCCATATTGAAGATACTTGGATGTAATGCACTACTGAATAATTGGTAAGCAGGAAAGGAATACAGTTGAAGTCAAAATTATTAGCTTCCCTTTGAATTTTTTTTCTTTTTTTAAATATTTCCCAAATGTTGTTTAACAGAGCAAGCACATTTTTACAGTATGCCAGATAAAAAATTTTTTCTTCTGAAGAAAGTCTAATTTGTTTTATTTCAGCTAGAATATAAGCAGTTTTTAATAAATAAATAAAAAACATTAATAAAAAAAGTCTACAGAACAAACCATCATTATACAAAAACTTGCCCAATTACCCAAACCTGCCTAGTTACCCTAATGAACCTAGTTACAGTAAGCCTTAAATGTCACTTAAAGCTGTATAGAAGTGTCTTGAAAAATATCTAGCAAACTATCATATACTGTCATCATGGCAAAAATAAAACAAATTAGTGATTAGAAACGAGTTACTAAAACTACTACTTTTTTGTTTAGAATTGTGTAGAAATGTATCTCTGTTAAATAGAAATAGGGGGAAAAAATAAACAGGGGGCTTATAATTTTGACTTCAACTGTATATTGATGAGATAAAAACAAACATGGATATAGTGAAGATTCTTGCTTTAGAAATCCTGGATCAGTTCGGCCAACCAAAAACTCCTTTTGTGTGTCAGTTTTTTTCTCCCTCTCTCTCTTTGATTTGATCTGTTATAACTTTGGGCAGTCTAAAGTACTCACAGGTTTTATGCTGTCTGACCAAAGACTACAGCCCAAAACATGAAACTAAATGATCGTTTTCAACAGCAATAATAACCACAATATATGGGTTTCTGGTTGGTCTATTGTTTATGTTTTGTGCCTCCAATATGGAAGACTGATGACACTTCATTGTGAAAACACTCTATAACACAGTAAGAGAACAACAGTATGTGACAAAAAAATGTCCAAATTCATAGCACTGAGAAAAAACTATCCAAATGACCCACTATTTCTGATGAAATTTTCAAATGTGCATTTGAAGTACACATTACTATCCCATGAAGCCACAGTAGAGAATTTATGAATGAAGCTGAAGCAACTGATGCTTTGTATTCACAAAGTAAAAATCATTTCCACGTCCACTGAAAAAAAGTACAGTTTTATACTGTAATACTTTACAATAAGGCGGCATTGATTAATGTTGTTCACCATTAGTTCAGGTAAACTAATGCGATAACTAACACAATAATATATTTAGTTAACATTAGCAAATATTAATTAAGTGCTTAAAGAATGTGTTGTTCATTGTTAATTCATGTTAACTAAAGCATTAACTAATGATAAGAAAAGAAACCTTATTGTATGTGTAATCATGTTTAATATTCTGGAGTTATTATCTAGATTTTACTGTTAATACACAGTAAAAATCAATAAACGTGGGCAAAAATCAAGCTCAGCAACGTCAAGACAAAAGCTGGCCATGTTTTACATTATGTAATTTTACCAAATGTCATAGACGGTGAGAGAGCGTCATTAGATGTACAAGAGTGGTTGGCTAACTCATACTGTACTAAAGAGATCTGGCGAGTTAGACAACATTATTAAACATATGACTGATTTGTATGATACACCACACTCCATGGCGTAACCTCCTTTAGGCTCAGATCCATACAGCCAAATGCAGAAAGTAAAAGTGTATTACCCGCATCATGATTGTACTGGCTCGTTCCAAATTGCATTGCATCACCGTCTATTCCTAGCTCTCTGTCAGAACCAATTATGCCAAAAGAAACATCAGGTTCTACTTTTAGAAACAAAATGCTTTTTATCCGTCTTGTTCGTGATGTACCCAGCACAAGAAAATCAATACCAACTACATCTCCATAACAAAGTCTTTTTTCTGTTGTGAGTATGGGCTTCTGCTTTACACTATTTTTTTAATAAGACGTATATATGACATTGCACTTTTATCTACTGCGAAAAAAAGCAAAAGGGGGGAGGCACTTTAGAAGTCCTAATCAAATTTTAGGAAATACAGTACAAATACAGTAACAAAATCTTTGGTGAGTGAGCTAAAAATGTTAAAATAATGATATATTTTTAAAAAATCAAGCAGGTTGCAGTTTTTGGTCCCTAACTTAAGCATTTGTTTTAACCCTGGCAACAGCATCATCATCATCAAAATATTACTGTACTTTGTGTATGTGTGTGAGTGTGATTTCAACAATGTGTTTGTGTGTGTGTGGTATGTGTCTTAAAATGTACACAAAAAACTATATATATATATATATATATATATATATATATATATATATATATATATATATATATATATATATATATATATATATATATATATATATATATATATATATATATATATACACGCATATAAACCCTTTGCTGGGTAGATTACTAATTTGGAGCCCATTCTTAACACATATTGCATAAAAATAGTACATATGAATTGTAATTTGACTAAATTAATTTTAGATTACTTTTAACCTAAAACTTGTTTATCACATGAGTTTGATTGTTTACAATATTGATCTAAGAATAGATAAAAATAAATAAAACACAGTTCATTCTTGTAATGAACAACATTATATATACTCACCGGCCACTTTATTAGGTATTTCTTATATTTCTTATTAGCCAATCACATGGCGGCAACTCAATACATTTAGGCATGTAGACATGGTTAAGACAATCCGACAGAGCATCGAATGGGAAAGAAAGGTGATTTACGTGACTTTGAAGGTGGCATGGCTGTTGGTGCCAGATGGGCTGGTCTGAGTATTTCAGAAACTTCTGATTTACTTGGATTTTCACGCACAACCATCTCTAGGGTTTACAGAGAATGGTCAAAACAGAGAAAAATATTCAGGGAACAGCAGTTCTGTGGGTGCAAATGTCTTGCTGATGCCAGAGGTCAGAGGAGAATGGCAAGACTGGTTTGAGCTGATAGAAAGACAACAGTAACTCAAATAACCACTCGTTACAAGCGAGGTGTGCAGAAGACCACACTGAGTGCCACTCCTGTCAGCTAAGAACAGGAAACTAAGGCTGAGGCAGTTTTGAAGGCAAAAGTGGGTCCAACCTGGTACTAGTAAGGTGGACCTTCTAAAGTGGCTGGTGAGAGTATTTTTAAAATGTATTAAATTAGCAAAACAGTTCTTTAAAATGTTTTCATATTTCACAGTTTGCTTTAAAAATGCAATAATTGCGAGAAATCTGCTAATAGATGAAGGCTTGAGTCAACACATGTAGAGCTGAAGAACCTCAATCTCACCTGTCGCTTTCTTGTTCTTTGATTGTAAGGTCAATGGGTTTGATGTCGATAGAGTCGGTGTGCTTCACGAAGGCTGATATGTTTCCAGCGTGTGGCTCTGGTTGAAAGCGAGCGAGTTGGAGATGACAAAATGGCCCACTGCTGAGAACTACAGGACTGGTCATGTGGAAACTACATCTGGCTGCAGACAGATGACTGGAGCTGGGCTTCAGCAGCAGAAAATGTCCTGGTGAAACACAGGATAGTCTTACTACTTTCAATGATTAAACTGAACTAATTGAATAAAAAAGCTCTGTGCACAATATATTTTTTTAAGATACGTAAAGGGAAAGATCACCTACAAATGAACTTTTGAAGAGTTCAGATGGCAGAGACAGCTAAATGACATTCAAAATATTCTTCTAAAATAAACAATTTTCTTAGGCTCTTGTGTCTGTGTTCAGTAATTTTACTTTTATGATGATGAATAGCTTCTTTTCCACTTAACTACTGAACATAGACATAGGAGGCATTATCCATATGGTTTTTGCATCCGACCTCTTAATTTATTCATCATTTTTTCACCTGCAAGTGGTTCCAAACTTTATGAATTTCTTTCTTCTGTTGAACACCAGTAGCCACTGACAACCATAGTATGTCTAAAATACTATTGAAGTCAAAAGCTTTGTACTCTGTGTTCAAGCAGAAAAAAGAAACTGTCAGTGTATTGGACTTTAGAATTTATCTCATCATGACCTTTATTTTGATATTCATTATGGGCTATGAATTTGAATTTCACCTCTAGTTTATTCTGGCTTTACTGAAAAATGATTCATTGAATTGACAAGGATTTAAGGTAAGTGATTGCAAACTGGGCTGAATTAAAACAAAAATAAGTTGAACATAACTAAATTTAACTTGTTTGTGTTACGTATTGAGCAACTTTTTATTTGAAAAAGCTGTGCGCTGCAGTGCATCCAGAAAGTATTCATAGCGCTTGACTTTTCACTTTTTTATTTTACAGCCTTATTCCAAAATGGATTAAATTCATTTATTTCCTCAAAATTCTACACACAATACCCCATAATGACAATGTGAAAAAATATTTTTTGAAATTGTTGCAAATTGAAAATTCACATGCAATGCAATTACTTACCTTAAAGAAAATTGTTAATACAATGAATCATTTTTTTCAGTGTTCCTGTTTTAAGAGGAAGAAGGCCAAATTACAGTAGGTTAGTGTTCACAAAGGCCTCTACTATCTAAGCCCATCTTACATTTCAAGGCCCATTGAGATTAAACTTCTGTAAGTAATTGTTTAATCTAGAAGTGAAGTTTTATTTAGCATGTAGTTGTTGGATACTTTAATACAGGGGTCTCAAACTGCCATTTGCGGCCAACCCTCATCCTCCATCCATCCCGCAACTGACTTAAAAAAAAAAACGAAATTCGGCCCAACAAAACATATTTTTGAATTACTATAATTGTTGTGCAGTCGCATATACACTTATGGTTTTGACCTCCACCTACTGTACTATATACTCCGGTTACTTTCGGTTTCTCTCAGTGTGCGGTCAAGAGTTAAGCATTAAAATGCATGTCCGTAAGTGCTCTATTTTTAAAATATTCAAGAATCATTTGATTATAATAATTTTTATACAACTTGTATTTTGTTGTACAAACAACTGCTTTGTCTATGTGAAATTTACATTTGTGTATTTTCTTTTTGTTAGTAGTTTTACACTTGTCATGACTAAACTTCACAACTGAATTTATGTGCTCATGGAGTTTATAGTTCAGCAATTTTTTTAAACATCTAATGGCCAGAGAAGAACCTGAATGTACACCAGTTATTGTTAGATCTGATTTGAGCTTCAAAATAAAAGAGTGAAGAGAAGCTACCTTCAGATTTTCCAGTGGAGTAATCTCTGATAGGCTGGGTGTCGCGTCTGTTAGATCTGTGCTGCTGTGCTGAAGTGATAAACCACTCTCCTCCAGTGCTGTGACTGGATAATGTCCAAGAACACGGAGACTCGAAATCACAGAACGAAACTGAGGAAAGATGAAGTTGCATCATATCAGAGGGTTAAAGGGACGACACTACTCACACTACAGTAGCATGCGATGACCAAAAATGGCAATAATAAACAAAGAAAAGATTAATATGTATGGATATGTGGAACTGCAAAGTTAAAATAACATATATGTCAGCAACACAGGCAGGTCTGGCCTTATGGAAAAAAAAAATAAACACTGAATCAGACACTATGGAAAGACAAAAGTCAAATGTCTAGAGATTTGGTATTCTCCTATATAAATAAATATAGATAAAAGATATTATTCATTCATTTTACTTAGGCTTAGTCCCTTTATTTATCCAGCATATGTTTTATGCAGCAGATGGCCTTTCAGCCGCAACCCAGTACTGGAAAACACCCTCTTACATTCAAACACTTACACTACAGCCAATTTAGTTTATTCAATTTAACTATATAGCATGTCTTTGGACTATGGAGGAACCCAGAGCACCGATAGCAACAAAGGGAGAACATGCAAACTCCACACAGAAATACCAACTGACCCAGCCAGGACTCGAAACAGCGACATTCTTGCTGTGATGTGACAGTGCTAACCACTGAGCTATCTATCCATTCACCCATCCATCCGTCTGTCCGTCCGTCCGTCCGTCCGTCCGTCCATTTGTCTGTCTGTCTGTCTGTCTTTCTATCTATCTATCTATCTATCTATCTATCTATCTATCTATCTATCTATCTATCTATCTATCTATCTATCTATCTATCTATCTATCTATCTATCTATCTATCTATCTATCTATCTATCTATCTATCTATCTATCTATCTATCTATCTATCTATCTATCTATCTATCTATTTTAAAATAAAAGACAAATTTAAATACAAAATATTACAGTTTTTCTCAGTCGCTCTGGTGCATTTCTCACAACACTATTTACATTTGAACAACAGTTAATGCATTTCTTAAAACAATTAGTACAAACTGCAAAACCTAGTAGATAACCTGTAAAAGCGTGTCACTTGCTCAAAATGGATAGCTCATTCCTCAAAAGCAAGTATTGTTGCCAATGAAAGTGTCAGTATCATAACTGAACTGAACTTAAACACTAAAAACTGAACTACCCTGATCCAGTTACTATGACCATTTATGTGAAGCTGCTTTGACAAAATCTACATTGTAAAAGCGCTATACAAATAAAGCTGAATTGAATTAGATTGAATCATTAAGATGAAAAGTCCTGACACCATTGTTTATGAACAAGATAGTCAAATAGCTTTGTTATCTTTCCATTATGACAGTTTACTCTGTAAATTTTTTCCAATGCAATAAAGTCAGATTGTGATGAAACTTCCTGAAAATGCTCAATACAGCACTGTATACTATTTGCACAGCCATTTGAAAACTGCTGCATTTAGTGAGGTATGTTTCACATTTTTACGGCATTTGTCCTTTGCAATTCTAATTTATTCACAGCATTGTGCAAAAGAATAAACACACCCTTATTTACAACAAACATAAACTTCCTTTGGGTAGAACTGTGCACAACTGTAAACAATATTGCAGTACATATTGGAACTGAACCTACAACAAACACAAGTCTTTAAATCATTCATGAAACTCAATTTAGAAGACATTTTCAAGAAAAAAAAAAAGATTTAAAGATTTTTATTAAATTTGCTTGACCGATTCTTAGTTTTATATGGAATGACTATTCAGCATTCACAAGTTTAGTTCATTAGACTGACATGACAAAAGTAAATGATATAAAACAGCAGAGAGTTGTATGAAAGCAATTGATGCATGTCCAAAATCATTTGCAATTTGTTGGAAGGAATGAGAAAGTGCTATGAGAAATGCATTAACTGTTGAGCAAATGTAAATAGTGTTGCGAGAAATGCACAAAAGCCACTGAGAAAAACTGTAATATCTATTTATACTGTACTTTGTGTATCAATACAAAAAAAAACATTAATATTTGACATGTTACATCCATCGACAATTGTCTATTTTACTTGTATTTTTCAGAAGTCATAACCAGTAATGTTGTTGCTGCTGATTTTAATATCATCATTAAGCATGACATCATTTATTTCTCCCAGTATTGTTTAATATAAGAAAATTTAAAACAGCAACATTTTCTACAAACAAAAAATATAAAAGTGTTTCTCTCTCTTTGGTCAATTTCATGCATCCTTGTTTTTATCCAGAAAACATTATCTTTCGAATGATCTGCTAGTAATTAAAAAGTCTAAGAAAAAAATAGCTTTCTTGTTTTTGGGATTTGGGAGGACAATTGGGTTCACACTGGAACAGCCTCAAGAAAGACGCAATTAAACTGTATTTTTTTAAATTCTCTGTTGCTCTGAAGTCCATCCAAAAACGGAAAAATATAATCAAATTAAACAGTCAAGACAAGGGTATGTCAGTTTGGACAAGAGCGAGAATATCTTGAGGGCTTTCTGTTTGTCATCAGGCATTCCAGTGGAAAGATACAGACAAGTTGTCTTTGGAATGGTGCAAGACTATTGATGAAGAATGACCGCAAAGAGGGAAACCACAAAGCCCCTCTGACATTCGAGTGAAAAGTCTCGACGGGAAGTGCCCTGGGTGGAAATCTTAACCAGATCAATGATTCTTCTCAGTTCACTGTGGTGACTCCAATGACAAACTCCATTTAGGAAAAATAGAGAGAAACAACAGGAAGAAAACCACTGGAGAAGGAATGAGAAACAAATGAATAATCAGTGCTTTACCATCGCTGTCTTCTGCTGGACTGGATTGAAGAGGATTTGGATGCACTGGGCTTTCTGCAGCTTTTTCCAACAGAGCACAACTGCTCCTCACAACTAGAGAAAGACAAGAGGAAGAAATGTCAATCACAGCATCACAGAACGTGCTTGTTCTCTTGTGATGTTTTTTAAATGGATTATAAGATAATAAGACCAGTTGGATTTGGGGCAGTAGCTTCAAATAAGTTATAGAAAAGAGTACTGAAGATGTCCTTACCCATGTTCTTAATTTGATTATCAGTTCTTGATTTGATATAGATTTAATACAAACGCTGCTTTAATACAGGGGTTCCCAAACTTTTCAGCCCACAACCCCTAAAATTACAAATTCCTCCAAATTCCTCAGAGTTGGTTGTAAATATACAAACGTTGTACACACATCAATAGGCCGATATAAACATGAGCATGTTGACAGCACAAAAAAACGCAACAGTCTAACAACCATATCAGTTTTATAGTCCTTTATATATTTGTTTATTGTAATATTACCTCAACTAAAGAGACGGGTGGACACAATGTTTTCAGCACAAGTCTATTCTTGGTTAAATTTTGGGGACCGCCACTCAGAGATCATCCTCAATGTTCAGTTGTGGCCTGTATTTATTTTTAATGCATTTGATTGTTATAAAGGCTTCAGAAAGTTTAACCTGGTGCAATAAAATAACCTGCTGCAGCTGATGCTATTGCTGTGCTGTTAATCTAATGTAACACACCAATTCTATGAAAAAAAAAATTAAAGGCTAATGGCTTTTCATCTGCATGTTTTTTTTTACTATTAAAAACTATGATTTCTATCTTCCGTGGGTTATTAATGAAATATGGTAATTCTCATAGTTTAATAAATTTTATTTGTCTTTCAGAAATAACCAAGAGACCCTCACTTAGGAAACTGCTTTAATAAACAAAGACATCATTGTTGAAATGGTGAATTAATAAAAATACAATATATATATATATATATATATATATATATATATATATATATATATATATATATATATATATATATATATATATATATATATATGTCTTTTGATGTTCCTAGAGTGTGCATGTGAAGATTTAGCTCAAAAATACTCCACAAATATTGCTGTAATCCAGATTTTACATTTTGGTGGCTGTTGCTTTAAATTTGAAAGCGAATTAAAGATGGTGGAGCTATAAATGCTTATGTATCACCATAGTGTCAGATTCAAATCTCTAATGGTTTTGAGGATGGATGGCTGCTACTCACTCAGGGCTGTTTATGCTAATGAGGAAGAGATCGTCACTAATGGGCAGGGCTTTCCCACTCTGATGACATGTACATGTACAAAATGAGAATATCATTCAAAGTGTTTCTGCAGGCTGTCTTTATGAAGTGTGATTATAAAAATATAATCAATTCATTTTTACCATTAGAGGCTATATTCACACACCGTTGCCACAAACAGTGTTTAAACCCCTTGTAAAAGCTTTTTAGATAATAGGTCCCCTTCAAATTCATGGCTTTTTTAGAATAAGTATCAACTAGACTATGGACCACAAACCCATAAACTTCTTACTATTTTCTGTTTCTCTCCACATTCATGGTTTGATACTAACTGCTTTTAAAATTAGCCAAAATAGCTTTATTTGAGCTAGCATAAACAAAACAAAAAAAAAGCAAATATGTAAACACTTTAATGGGAATGAACTGGCAAAATCAAATAGAAGGCTCATTCAGACTGTAAAGGGTGATTTGAATCTTTTCTAATCCGATCAGCAGAACATGTAAACACTTGATTTGGATTGGAAACTGAAACTTAAAAGTTCTGCGAACAAACACAAAAAAAAAACATGATGAAATGCTGCAACACACTCCCTATAAATCATTATCTTACACTTGACTGCAGATACTAGGTAATATGAACACTACGGGGCAATATGACACCAACAATTTTGCTACTTTTCACACTAATGTTATTTACAGAGACATATTAGCAATAAAGTAGGATCATTTTTGTGCAGCTCATTACACAACACCAAATAAATGCTGGAAAACAACTTAACAGTGTCTATCTATGATTTGTAATGGGATATTTGCCTCACCTACTCTATCTATCTTCATAAGAAAACTTAACTCACAGAGTTATGCTATGAAGCAGTGTGCTCAGGTCTGGTTAAGCACAGTTCCACAAAAGAGAAAAAAAAAGGTCAAATCTTGGGAAAGCTATGAGGCCCTTTGCTTTAGAAAACACTATTGGTTGGGTTTAGGTCAGTGTTTGCTGGTTTAGGTTATTTGTATTTCAACCCCCACCTTTTAGTTTACATATACAAGAACGACATGCATCTAAATCATACAACAAAACGTATGTAAAGAAATGTAGAAAGCAAATTTAGAGGGCTTATGCACGTACTGCATTTTCAATGAGCCTTGGCTGATTTTTATTTATTTATTAAATAAATGTTTGTACATTACATGAGCAAATGGCACAATTAAGGTACATGTAGTGAACAAAACAAGCTTACTGATCAATATAAGAGTTAAAAATTTCTGTAATATCATTTCTTCTCCTTCCACTGTCTATCAAATACTGCATTGTTCCTCCAGAATATCAAACAAAGATGCCTTATTCGTTTATAGGATGGGGATTTCTTACCCCTTGGTAAATATAGCAAGTGCAACACAAAGATTTATATGCCCTCCCCGCTGTCATATAAATAATCAGACTGTCTTTTAAAACAAAGATTAGGCTGTTCTGCATGCTCAGTTTGAAACAGTGAGAACTGTCTATCTCTGCAGCGCATGTCAGAAGATTGCAATCGATATGAAGCAAGTTCAAGTTAATAAATCACAATGATTTCGTTGGGATTGTTTGTGAACCACTCAGAGTCTGGTATTGTTTGTGTGTACTGTAGCACACAGATTTGTATGTTTTTCCTTTCTGCCTACAGTTGTTCCTCACCATTAATGCTGCATTATGTAACATTACACACAGATCAGATTTAGCGGACTCAGAACAGCTGAACACTGTTGAACTATCTAACAGTAAAGATTTGTTTTTTTTTTCAGTTAACATTCATTCATCAGGACCTTCACCTACAATTGTGTACTGTATATAAACAGTAAATGAAAATCAAATTACATTATTTAAATACCTTAATCAGGTTTAGTGCTTTCCTCTTTCCAAAATAGCATGTTCTTCATATTTTGATGGTTTAATTAAAGTTGTAGGGTTTTCCTTTGGCCACAACTGTATCCAACTCCTTGTTTTTGCATAAGTACTTGTTGAAACTGCCTACTTTGGTGATCTAGTTTGCTTCTCAAATTCTCTCAAAAACATTTTTGACGAGAACTAGATTGTGTTTGACTGAAGCATGCCACATTTTAATAAATTTGAACAGAATACTAAAAGAAAAACAACAAAATGTCAATGTTTCATCTTGCAGATGATGGCACAGGAAACATAGGAAACAGAGAAATTCTCCACCAGCCATTTATTTTACTTTAAGATCTAGAGAGGTTACCATAGCAAAGAAAGAAAAGAAAAAAACAAACTCAATCCGTTCCATTATTAAAACACAAAAACATTTGATGAAAGCTTATTAACACAGCAGTGGCTCACTATGGTGCGCCAAAATCAGCTCAGTAATGAATATGCTTTGCCAATTATTACTGAATCTTAAGGCCTTCCACAATTGCTGATTTGCACTATCCCAGTCATTTCAGAAACCTAGACCAGATCTATCTCCTTCAGTTAACATATTCCCTTGATTTCAATGGTGTCAACTGTACTGAGTTCAAAAGAAAAGCTTCTGAAGGAAAGATAATGAAGTCATGAAGTGAGATGTAGATGCTAATCGGAAAGCCTAATGTTTGGACAAAAATTATCAGTTGAATTTTGCAAAGAAAGGATGCTGTGCAATCATTCTGAGACATTTAAGATGGCAAAATAGTATAGACATTAATCAAAACCTTTTAAAATCCTCAATTCTTGAAATATAAGTTAATATTTTGAGTATATTGGCATTTGTACACTGTAAAACACCAAATAAAACATATCTGAATTAATATTCATGATTGGACTTGGAAATACATATTAAATAATATCAGTGAAGGTTAAAAGTTAAATGAAGAGTTATTTTTAAATCCACCAACCATTCAGAATGGCTAATGTTGACTGAGCTAATAAAAACAAATCATACATGTTATATTACAATGTTATAATCTTCATAAAATTGAGTCAAGTTTGGGTAAATGAAAAAAAAAGAAAGAAACATGACAAACAAAGAGAGTCAACTTAACAAAAGATTTTCTAAATAATAATCAGTCAATTCTGCTTGCAATTTTTACAGTGTATGACTGACACTTTGTTAGCAGACCCTGAAAAACGAAAACACGGTCAACATGCTTTTGGAGGATGTGGACATTTATAAATTCGATGAAATGGCAAGTGATTCGTTCAAAAATAAATTCCTTGTCAAATCAATGGTTATGCTACACACTCTGCACAAGAGCAAAACAATGTACAAAAAACTGGCATGACAAATTAAAGACATGACGTTATAACCAATGAGACGAGTGACACAATGGCTTCCTTTTCATACAAATGTTTGAAGTATAGAAATAAACTAGAAAGTGGGAAGATACTTAAAACAGTCAACAAGTCCAATTTTAGCAACAAAAGGCGACAGAGTTTGCATGTGTGTGGGTGTGTGTACAGACTCAAATGGTCAAAAGGTCAACGCTCACAAATCACAACCGTATTGCCAATGGGGAATCTGTCATGTGATGAAGTCATGTGATTTACAGCTAAATACACAAACAGACTGCAGCTGCTTAAACGGATCATTAAAAAATGGGCAAGTTAGCAGAATTTCAAGCCTCATAGGTTTTAACTACAAATACTGTGCGCATTCTATTTCCAGTAAATGTCAATATTAACCATATGTACAAATTATAATTAAGTACAGGCTCAAATGAAGTGTAGATTTACTCTGGTCAATAATAGAAATGTTTATTCTTTACCTTTTTCGATAGCTGTCTGCATGTCTAATTTTTTGAACATGATATTTATTCAAGTTCCCAAAATAAAACCTTAATAGCCCTTACTTATTATTTATCTCTATTTAAAATGCAGAGCAATTGCCCAACAAAGCAGTTGAATAATGAAAATGGTGAAATTAGTTTGTAACAATTCTGCAATGTAATAAACAACTTTGTACACATTGTAAAATTGAGGACCTGTAAGCTTAAATATATTGTAAAACCAATGTCTTATATTTCAAAGTGTTTACAAGTGCTCTGCAAAAAAGTTTTCCACCTAAACAAAATAAATAACTTTACAAAAAGAATCAGGAATAAAAAATAGGGATTACACATTATTATGCTAAACATTTCAAGACATCCTGAACAACGAACTTAACAAAAGTGTTTCAAAAGCTGACCAAACCAAATTGCATTGCAAAAAATAAAAATTAATAAACAAGTAAAAATAAATAATTCTGAGCAGATCTAATTGTAATTTTCTGTAAAATCTGTTATCTCAAATCTGCAGATTTTCAGCAAAGTGGCAACATGTCAATCATTAGGGCAAATATTATGTAGTTCAATCTAAAGTTAAGACTGCATTGCAGCAACAGATGACTGGGTGCAGTAAACACTTTTAGAGGTTTTTTCATTCAAAGAACCTTCCATAGTTCCTAGAACTATTGGCAGACGTAACAGTTTTTCAGAATGTTTGCAGGAAGTAAGAAAGATATTAGTTACAGGTGCACCATTTGGGAGAATTAAAACCCACAAAAACACAGATTTGATCACGCCATCCTCCAATCTCCAGTTGTTTATTTTGTTGTTCTTGATGCTATAGACCCTTTTTACATTTCCAGGTGTCTCAGGTGCGGAAATCGTCATAGTTGGGAAAACTTGGAGCGCAGTGAATAGGAGAATATAACAAATATTTTTTACAATCTTATTTGCTGAAATAATACAAGAAAAACTGTCAGGGTTCTGCCACTCTGGTCATGTAAATTCTTGTTTTGGTGGCAGAATCCGGACACTAGTCATGTCTAATTCTGTCCTGCTGTGCTCGGCTCAAGTTTTCTTGGGTCGAGCACTTGTGTCTGTCGTTGTGTGTGTCTCCGTGTGTCTCCCGCTTGATGCGGCCGCGCAGGCTCTGCGTCCCTCCAACGCGTGTGTCTGTCTGCAGCGTGGTGTTTCATTCCCAGCTTCTCAGTCTTGTTGGTTTTGGTTTTGGTCGGCGCTGGGATGAAGCATGCACGCTGCGTGTGTGAGTGCACGGTGAGTGTTTTCAGTCATCGTGTGCTCGTGTCTTGCGTCTGTTGTCGAAGCACGTGGCTACGTGTTTACATTGTGGTCACGTGCTTTTGTCGTGTGCTTCAGTGTTTTGCTTGTCTTGTCATGAACATGCGGTTAATGAGTTCTCTCATTGGCTGCATGTTCTTGTCCTGTTTTATGTGAGCGCATGGCTTGTGTTGTCTCTCTGTGTCATGCGCTCTCCCGTCTATTGTCTAGTCCCACCCTCCTTGTTAACTCATTATTAGTTTTTCATGTTCACCTGTTTCTGTCAATTTACTTTTGCTTTATAATTCCCTCATGTTTTCTGTTCTGTGAAAGTTCGTCGTCGATAGTTCCCTGTCCTGTTGTGTTTAGCCCTGCCTTGTCCTGCCAGTCCAGTCAAGTTTGTTTGTTCGTTTATTTGTTTTATTAGAGTTTTCCCCCTCGGGGTTGTTTGTTTTGCCTTTTTGTTTTTATTTTATTATTAATAAAAACCCATTATTGCTGAGTCCTCGCTCCTTTTCCCCTCACCGTGACAAAAACTACACGATGGTGTTATAAAGACTTCCAGAATAAGGAAAAAACTGTGTTTTGGATACAATCACAGGATAGAATAACGTTGAATTTACTGTCCTGTTCCATAGACGCTGCATTAGAAACACTTCACTTTTTGTAACTTGAAGCATAGATGATATTATGCTTACATAAATACGCAAGTAGGTAAATGGTCTGAGAATTTTTTTTATAACTATGCAATAACTATTTGATGCAAAAAATCCCTTTTGTGCAGTTTTGTCAAAACAATTTTGCCAATATGCTAGGGTTTTGCTAGTTAAAAAGATGCATGAAACATGTCAAAAGAAGGTTGCAAGAGCTTCTCAGTGTGGAATTTCAATATTGACCACCAAAAAAAATTAAATAGTCACTGAAGCCTTACTTTTTTACTCCAGTCATTCATTCAATTTCTTTTCGGCTTAGTCCCTTTATTAATCCAGAGTCACCAGTGCTGAATGAACCGCCAACTTATCCAGCATTTGGATATATTTCAGGTTGTCCCATCCAGCTCTAACTGTATCTGCTTTTTGCTACCAGAAATGTCTCAACCTTATCTACTGACCATAATGCTGCCATTTCAGGTGTCTTTTTCTTGTGGTAGTATAAAAACTGTTCGCAAATCTAATGACACTGCAAGTGACGATTCTCTCAGACCAATCGGTGATCAGCGGTGTGTATACTGTATGTCACATTTTGGTAACAGTAACCGAGCAGGTACTAAAAAATCAATGGTAAAGGCTAATAAGGAGACATTGTGGAAAATCACTTTTGAGCATCTCAACATCTTAATTTCATCCTAAAATAATGCAGAGTTCCCGTTGGAACCTATTGGAAAATAACAGCCTCAAGAAAAGCTGCTTTGGTGGACACACTGCCTTACTGTAACCCCAAGTTAACCCACTTTCAGCTCTGTCCTTCAGCGGGAGCAACTCATTAGCACTTATTTCGCTCTGCCAAGAGAGCACTCTCTGTTTGATTTGCATGTGTGACAATCCTCTGATTTGAGTCCAAGTGGTAAAGCATGGCATCTGGCCTACCTGTTCCACCCAGTTTAGGGCAAAAGAGAAACATCTGACAGCTGGGCTTGGTTAAGCACACACTCTCAGCAGAGACCTGTCACCCCTACCCAACATGATCCACAGCGCAGCGCAGTGAGCCCAGCTGACTCATCTGCTGAGAGAGAGCCGGAGCCTCATCCCTCTCTTTCTATAGAGGATAATGTCGACTCCTAATACTCTCCACTTCAGCTGAGAGGCACACAGGCAATCCTCACCACTGATGTCTCAATCTGTGTGAGAGCTGAGACATTTGATGTGGGTTTAAAAGGGTCAGGAAATGCATCAGATCTATATTATATTTCTGGCAGTTAGATTAAAGGGATAGTTCATCCAAAATCAGAATTCTGTCATCATTTACTTGCTTTATACAAACTTGTTTCAGCTTCGTTCTTCTGTTGAACAAGGAGCATTCACTCTTCATCTATTCATTTCTCTTTAACTTAGTACCTTATTTATCAAAAGTCACCACCGTGGAATGAACCGCCAACTAGTCTAGCATGTTTTACGCAGCAGATGCCCTTCAAGCCACAACCCTGTACAGGGAAACACCCATAAGCTCTCACATTCACACACACACTCATAAACTACGGCCAATTTTGCTTACCCAATTCATTTAAACCATATGTTTATGGACCGTGGGGTAACTGGAGCCACACAGAAATGCCAACTGGCCCACCTGGAACTCGAACCAGCGACCTTCTTGCTGTGAGAAAGATTCTCTTGACAGTTCTAGAGGTAATTAATAATAAAATAACACTAATACTGAAACGGTTAAGCCATTTATGAATGACCAAAACAACATTTCAGGTGTTTTACAAAGTGCTTAGCCTGCTGGTTTGTCCATTCACACACATTTTTATCATCATGATCTCTTTTTTTATGCGCATACAGGAATTTGTTGGATAACAGTGTTTCCATCGCAGTTTATGCACATCTTTTCTTATCAAATAAAAAGTTTAAGTACTCAGTTTTTTATGCGCATTTTTTAAACTTTATGCACATCTTGTCATTTCCATCAATCAATTTTTTATGCGCATGTCCAAAATTCGCATAAAAATAGGTGGATGGAAACATTTAGAAAGTGAGACACTACACTGTGCCGCAACACAGAACATATTGTAATTATGTATTGAATATTGAAAATATAAAAAACTGATAATCATTGGCTTCCATAATATTTATGTTCAACATTCTTCAAAATATTTTCTTTTGTGTTCAGCAAAAACATAACTAAATAATGTAGTAAATTCAGAAATGCAAGCGAATGTCAAGTGGCCAATTTCTGTGTCTGCATGTGTGACGTTTTTTTGAAGCCAGTGCTCAATTACAGCCATATTTGTTTGAGCCCAAGGCAAAGAAAAGGAATGAATGCTACCGCTATAATTGCAACAATTGTCTGTTTCAGCTGGTAATTGCTCAACCTAGCTGCAATCCTGAGAATATTTGAGTTATTAAGATGAACAAATGTGCTCATTCATTCACTCAAGCTGAGGTCAGAGTAGACCCTGAGCAAGCACATTTTCAGTGGTTGTAATATAACATAAAGTATTTGGTGCCATTCAGAGACCCTGACACATTAAAAAAATTAACTTTGTTTTAAATTAATTACAAAAAAAAGATAAAAGTTGTTTGCTTGTAAAAAGCTTAGATAACTTATAACTGATATATATACTCATGCATCATCACTCAAAATGACATCAAATAGACATTGACATAAAAAAGCCAATCGATTTGATGTCAAGACCTTGATATCCATTTTACATCCACACATAGATGTCCATTTGACAACTAAAATGATGTCACAAAAATAATTACAAGAAAAGTTGAATTTATCCGAAAGCTTCAATTACAACTTACGAATTTACACTGGATTTATATCCCTTCAATGCATGGAATCTACCTTGATGTCAAAACAACCTCAAATTGACATCCAATATTGGCATAGAAAACATGGATAATGGTCCTGTAATATGTTTTATGCGTTTTTTTACTGTGTTATGTTATTATAGAAGTTAAAAATGTATTTGTGCTGACTGGTATGTTGTGGAAACTGTGATACTTATTTTTCAGATTCTTTGATGATAATATAGTTTAAAAGAAGAACCTTTTAAAATAAACATCCTCTGTATCATCATAAATATCCTCAATGGCACGCACACATCCTGAAATAAAATTTTAATTTTTAGGAATAAAATGACTTTTGTCACTTTTCGTATATAAAGAAGTTGTGTTTCTTTAGCTTATTAACAAATTAAGAGACACTTTTATATAAAAAAAAACAAAGTACTTTCCAGTAAATTCATTCTTTCATTCATTCATTTTCCTTCGCCTTAGTCTTTATTTCAGTGGTCACCACAGTGGAATGAACTGTCAACTGTTCCAGCATATGTTTTACACAGCCCTTCCAACTGCAACCCAGTACTGGGAAACATCCAGGCACACTCATTCACACTTATACAGTACGGCCAATTTAGATTATTCAATTGACCTAGGGCTGGGCGAGATGGGCAAAAAGTCATATCCGGGTATTTTTAGGAGGAATGACGGTATACGATATATATATCCGGTATTTTCCTATAAATGGTTACTTGAGAGTCAAAGCCTTGATTAAAACTTTATTAAACAGATTTTGAGTAAAATATAATTCAAACACAAGGGTTTCCCTCCCTGTTATTATCACCTATTATAATTATCATTCTTATATCACACAAATCAATTTCACAACTGCCAGTTAAGGGGCTAAACTAAATAAAGTAATTCAACAGAATAAATAAATACAATGATTAGAATATAATTAAAATTGAAGTCAATAGGCAATAACAGACCAGAACGCAGAGCTAAATGTGTTATAATATAAATGTAAAGTAGAGACCATCGTGTAATAAATACTGAACTTATAACCAGTGAATATGAGGTGGTTTCACTTTCAAAATGCGGTATGAATTCCCATTTTGGCGTTTTTAATTCTTTTGAACACATTCAAGTCCACTTGTCAATTTGACCCGGCCTCTATGTTCATTCTTGCTGTCAATTGCGGAAGAAATGATTGATAAAAAGTTTCTGATAACCTCTGTGACATCTGCAGGCGCTGTGTGACACGCGTGCACGTGAGGGGAAGTCAGATTTGTCTGGGGAGTCAGATTTCAATACATCACCAGCACTGCATGCTCCTCCATGTTGCGTCAGTGATGGGTCGTTCTTGAACAGTTCGTTAGTTTTAAACAAATCTTTTGTATGACTCAGGTAGTGAATCATTCATAAGGGCCAGCAAGCGGAGCTCCCGTGCTACCTTGGAGTGGTCTGTTTTACATAGAATGCGCACGTGTGGCCTCAAAACATATCGATATGAAAGATATTGGATAATCTTGCATCGAGTTGGAGAATCATATCGATATATCCCCAGAACTCGATATACCGCCCAGCCCTAAATTGACCTAGAGTGCATGTCTTTGGACTGTTGGGGAAACCGAAGCACCCGGAGGAAGCCCACACATACACATAGAGAACATGCAAACTTCCACACAGAAATGCCAATTGGCCCAGCCAGGGCTCGAACCAGCGACCTTCTTGCTGTGAGGCAACCGTGCTGCCACTTTTCAGTAAATTCAATTGTTAAAAGGGTGTACATCTGCAACAAAAAGAGAAAATATGCAAGGCAAGCTCTCATTCATAGGAATGTAAATCAGGCTTTTGCAATTTCCGAAACATAAACTCACATAATTAAATTTTTCTTGTAATTGGTTGCAGCAAAGCTAAAATTATCAAAATTAAGTGTTTAAAAAAATATATTAAAAAAAAAAACATGCTACCAATACTTTCACATTCACTTTGTGCCTCTATAGTTTTATAATAAATCAAATGTATTTAATAATTTGTAGTTACTGTACTTCCCAGATGCATTAGAAAATGGAAATATGAACATGTCTTTCTCAGCAAATATAGTATAGCTGCACAAGAGGTCTTTGTGAGCATTGGAAAGACATGTACTGTACTGCATGAATGAACTCTGAGGACCAAATGCTCAATGAATTCAAGACATGAAAGAAACAGACTTTCAATTAGAAATGCCAAAAAGAGACATTTTCTGTATATGAACCTAAAGACAAGCAGAAAGAACATGATTTATTGAGTAAATCTGACACTCATGCTGGTGCATTGGTTTTGTTTTTCAAAATAATTCAGTCCAGCCCTACTTCGTCTATCAAGGGATCCAGCTTTGCTTGGACTTAAATCAATTAGAAGATTAAAAAAAATAATAAATAAATAAAATATGGGAGGACTGTGTACACATGAGAGCAGTTTTGTCCCTTCGCTTTGGAGAGAGTCTGTTTTCATTCAGACTTTTGTCCTGTTGCCAGATCGCTGCAGAAATAACTGCTTACGATATATGAAGGAAGGTCCATCAAAGTAAAGTGTTTCAAGCCTTTACTCGGACTGCATCAATCATTTGTTTATAGAGTTTGTGGTATTATCGTGATAGCAAGAAAAATGTTTGATCACTGGATAAAAGACAGACGTTTTGTCAAGCATGTATTTTTTGAAAGAAATAACTGTTTATTTCAGCTACTGTTAAAAAACTGCATTATATTACATAGTTTCATCGTTATAGTAAAGACAAAAAAAGTATTTACACGCAAGTACTAAATATGGAAACGTTTTCATGTGCATTTTTGTAAATTTACCAACCAGTGGTGTAAAGTAACAAATTACACATACTCAAATTACTGTAATTGAATATTTTTTATCAGGAATTGTAGTTTACTAACTAGTTTTTAAAATGTGTACTTTAACTTTCCCTTGAGTATATATTTAGTGCTGTATCTGTCCTTTTACTCCACTACTTTGCAGTCACTACATTTTTTTCATGTTTTCATTGGCGCTTCATAAATGCAATGAGGTAAAATGCAAGAAGATAAATCTTTACATGCAATGATCGAGAGACTTTATAGACTGCATGTCACTGATGAGAAGATGGATGTTTACTGTGTGAGGACTGAAGCCACCAGATGCCCTTATACAATTACTGAAGCATCTACAGAATGTTATACATTTACACAATCATGCACAAATTGCATGTAAACGCATGAGCCATTCACATCATAACATTCATCACTCACGCATGAGCCATTCACATCATAACATTCATCACTCACTTTCCTCTGAGTACTTTTAAAATTGCAAATTTTTACTCCGACTTTGAGTAATATTTATATATATTTATATTTAAACATATACGTTTACTCTGCTTGCACTACAATTTTGGGCAAGTAATGGTACTTTTACTTGAGTATGATTTTTCAGAACTCTTTCCACCACTGATAACAACATTGGCATGATTATACAAAAACAGTACATAGGGTTTCAAATTTAAGACTTTTAAGACCCTTTTAAGACCATAAGTATGAAATTTTAGACTTACTCTACGCAGAGTATTTTTATTTCCCTGATTATGGAACTTTGGGAATTTGCTGTAGAAAAAAAAGTCTAACAGTTGTTGTAAATTGTATATCTTTGCAATACAAAAACTTGCAAACCTTCAAAAAATCTATAAAAAAAAAAAAGGTTTATTGAGATTTATTGTTGTTGATTGGATGGATGTGGGCCCAACTGAGCTAAATTAAAACTTATTTAAAATGATTTAAGACCTACAACAAATTAAGGCAGTGAAGTCAAGACATTTAAATACTTTTTAAGACACAGCGGACCCCCTCAGTGCAGTACTGTAGTTTGCCATTGTTGTGTTGGTTGTAAAAGTGGTGTAAAGTAATGAATTTCAAAAACTAAAATTACTGTAATTAAGTAACTTTTCACAGAAATTGTACTTTATTATTTGTAGTTTAAAGAATTTTTTTATTATTATTTTATGAGTACTTTTTTTCTTCATCTTGCAGTCACTAATATGTTTTTTTTTTTCTTTCATTCAGTGATTACAGTGAAGTAGAATAATCGGTCTTGTGGTTCCTGTCCAATCAAATCACACATAGAAATATTGCATCAGACAGACCAACATCAAAACATGGATGATGCTATAAATGCAGCAAAGATGTACAATGTGGAAGCAATAAAAGTGTACAAGACGTCATAAAATAAACACGCGGGACTAAGAGACTGTTTAGTCCATGGCAGATAATTGAACTTGCCTTTAGAAAAACTCTAAAACCTAGGCTCTAAGGGTCAAACAACAAAAAATAAGGAACTTAAAAATAAAATAAAATAAAAATAAAGAATCTTAGTGTGATTCTGGAGTCAGATCTGAGGTTAAATAGTCATGTCAAAGCAGTAAGTAAAACAACATACTATCATCTCAACTAAAAAACAATGCAAGAATTACATGCCTGGTTTTAGTGAAGACTTGTTTATGCTTTTATCAGCAGCAGGGTGGATTACTGTAACAGACCCCTCACTGGCCTTCGCCAAAAGACAGTCAGACAGTTGCAGCTCATCCAGAACGCCGCTGCCAGGATTCTGACCAGAAGCAGAAAATCAGAGCACATTACACTTGTGCTCAGGTCTTTACACTGGCTCCCAGTTATATTTAATATAGTCTTTAAGAATTACTACTTGTCTATAAATCACTTTATCACCTCAGACCTCAATACAGTACAGACATGCTGGCTGATTACAAACCTAACAGATCCCTTAGATCATTAGGGTAAAAAAAAAATTTAATTCTAAGAGTTTAGTCAAAGCAGGCTCATCCACCTTCAGCTATTATGCCCCTTGCTGCTGGAATCAGCTTCCAGAAATGATCAGATGTGCTCCAACATTAGGCACAAATCAAGACTGAAAACACATCTGTTCAGCTGTCCCTTTACTGAATGAGCACTGTGCTACGTCCAACAGATCACACTACTGTGTCTTTCCTTTCTTTTTCATTCTTTTATAACCTTTTAACACATTTTAATCTGTTTTTTATCAGTTTTAATTATTTTTATTTTGTAGTGTCTTTTATTCTTGTTTATGTAAAGCACTTTGAATTACAATTGTGTATGAAACGTGCTATATAAATAAACTTGCCTTGCATTGCCAAAAACAAACATGGCAATAAGCTACATTTTTAATTTGCAATGTAGGTGGAATAGTTTTCACAGCATAATACTAAAAAAGTTTTAGAAGGGCTGTTTTTTTCTCATACTTTGATTAATTTTAAGATATTTTTACACAACTTGCACAACTGCGAGATGAAAAAATGCAAGATAAAAAAAATTAATTTAGCTTTGTAGTTTTTAAAAGATTGACATAAAAACATCAGCACTGCTAAAACTATTTAATGTTCATATGAATCCATAAAAATGACTGCAAACATTCTATTAAAATTGCAAAGCCAGTAGATGGTGATGTCACACCACGCATCTGCACAAATATGCTCAAGTTGTTTTCTTCTTTGCTTGGTTTTCAAATACTAGCAGATAACTTTAGACCTCTTCTCTCTGGCCTATAAAGAAATTACCAACCTACATCACACATGACGTTACACGACTTCCCGGATGCAAAAAGACACTAGTTGCAATAGCAAACATGTCGTGTAGTGCGATAGGATGCCAAAAAAAGAGAACGTAACTTTTACCGTACACCACACTGCTTTTAATGCCAACCGCAGACGTCTTTGGCTAAAAGGGAGCTGAAATGAGTGACAACGACCCAATTAAAAATGCTCGACTCTGCAGTTGTCATTTCATATTAGGTGAGTTCAGATGCTGAATCATATGCATTACTAATTTTTAACTGCAGCAATGATTTCAGCAAAAACAGTTAAATATGGTTAAACTAAAGATACTGAATGCATAGAAAGAAATGTAAAAATGTAAGTTCACATACCCTGTGGTACAGGTGTTCGCTGTCAGAATGCAGTTGTTTTGCTTGTTGAGGATTACCCAGGCCTTGTATAGCTCCGTCTTTTTTCCTTGTTTTTGGCTAGGCAGAAGCTCTGTTTTTAGCATTACAACGTTTTGAATCTAATGATCATGGAACATTATAACTTGCACCTGACCATACAGAACAAAATTGTTGTCATCCAAAGACTTGTAGGCCTTTAACGTCTCTCCTGTAAAAACTCTTGGAGTTTCAATGAGATTGTATATTTGAGGCTAGATGCTTGGCCAAATGGACCTGTCAGTCGAACGCCGCTCACTTTAATGTTAATTTTGCTGAATAACTGTGCTTATCACTGGGTGACAAGCTGTTATAATGCACTGAAAGCATTATGTAAATAATATATAAAATATGTATTCAATGTGACTTATTTCTAAGACAACAACAAACTCTTTACTGCATTGCATGTCATTCCCTCGCTGTAAATGCAAGCGCCCCCTTTTTTTCCTGCAATCTCGCAGTGCGCACATCCTGAATTTTTACAAACATGGTAATTGGTCTATAGATAAAAAAAATTATTAAAAAAAAATTATATATATATATATATATATATATATATATATATATATATATATATATATATATATATATATATATATTTTTTTTTTTTTTTTTTTTTTTTTTTTTTGGACTCGTTGATAATACAGATTTTTAAAATGTATTTTTAGTTTTTAAATTTTATTGTAATATATATTGTCCTGTCTTTCTGTTTATCATTGTTGTCCTGTTTGTAAAGCACTTTGGTCAACATTCATGTTGTTTTAAGGTGCTACTTAAATAAAGTTGACCTTGACTTTGACTGAACATGTAATGCACAAGACGGTACACTCTCACAAAATAACAATGACGATATTATATAATGGCTTTTCACAATAAACTCAACAAAATATTTTTGTTGTTGTTGTTTTAGCATATTCAAAAGCATTGTTGACCAAAGTGCTTCACAAATCAAACAACACACAAAATGTATACAGTATTTACATACATCAACAAAATAAAATAAATTACAATGAAATGCCAGACATAGGAGCATGATCTGATATGCAGTATAAAGGTAAACCATTCTAAAGAGGAGGGGCTGCAACCGAAAAAGCCATGTCTCCTTTTGATTTTAATCAAGACTTGGGAACAACAAGTTAAAACTTTTTACCAACTGAAGGGCTAGACGAAGTATGGTTATAAAGAAACTCACTAAAGTAAGTATGTGCCAGACCAATCAAATCTTTAAAAACAAATATTAAACAACTTTCTGAATCCTATTCATTTGGGAGCCATACAGTGAACGGACGATAATACTGGGGAAATACTTGCAAATTTATTTTATTTTGAACTGGCTGAAGGAGTGGAATTTAAGGACGAGAATCCCTGAATACAGAAAATTACAATAATCTAAATTGATAAAAACATTAATAATGTCCTCCAAATCTTTGACAGTCAGAAAAGGCTTCAGTTTAACAATATTCCTTAATTGATAGAATCAATCAATCAATTCAAAAGTTAACTAAAAGCGAACCATACCATACCACTTTTTGGGTACTCTTTTGAAAAGGTACCTACAGTAGCACGTGAAAAAGGTGGAGCTAGATGCGCAGCTATTGGTTTACAGAGAAACATCACTAGCTGGTGCACAAGCCAGGAAAATGAAAAGAAAGGAACCTCCATTTTTAATTACACAGCTGAGACATTACACCGTAATAATATATACATATAATAATGAGCTATGGTCGACCTGAGCTTAAACAAACCTTGTTGACGTCTTGATGAACAGCCACAAAGTCACGAAGAAGTACTTTGTACTGACTGTTGGCTATATTTCATGTTGTTTTTGAACCCAAATAAGGACTAAATGTATGCTGTGTGTAGTTTGTCTGTAATTGGTAACATATCAAAGACTGTAAGGGTCTGTATGTGTTCATATATGTTGCATTTATTTATTTTATATAATTGCAGACGTTAGAGTAGGCTATGATCTGAAGCTATAATCAAATCCTGTTCACAGAAAAGTTAGTACTGAACGTATATACACAATTATTTATGAGTATAAAGTTTTGTGAGAAGTGATATGTGAACGACCCGTACAGCTTCACTTTGATTTCCTTGAGCAAGAATGATGTTGACTGAAACTTTCTGTCGTACACCATACCCATTAGTACACTTTTGGCAGTGGAAATGCAAGCCTGATAAAGGTGACCCGTACCAACCTGTCCTGTACTGTACTGTGGCACTCAGTGGAAATGGGCCATTAGGTTTAAAAGGAACTAATTGATTATTATAGAAACACTCAGAGGGCCAAACACTAACTTAAGTCTTTGATTGATTCTGGTGTAAAAATATTCCTCCCATGATCCATTCCATAATATTGTTAAAAAAAGGACTGTTAAGCCAAATTTTCTCCCGTTTTTGTAGGCATATAAAGCTGAGTATCATCAGCGTAAAGATGACGGCTTTGGTAAAAATGGTCTAAGTGAGTTACTTTTGGGATCCTTATCAGATTTAATGTGACCGAGAGGACATCACTTGACGCAGAATGTCCCTTACAATCATTCAATCATTAACTAGAACATATCTGAACTGCTGATAACAATCTACATCACCAGATGTCAAGAGCAGGCAGTGATTCATCGGCTAATCGTATAAGGTTACCTTCAACTCCTGGGTCAAGCCAACCGCAGGGATTTACTGTTCTTTGTGGTGTGAAGGGTGTATTTAACACATCTTCACCTAACAGGACTTACGCAACAGCAACATTTCAGTGCAAGTGCTGCTCTGAAGAAGCCAGAGGTCCCTTAAACCACCTTAATATTGATTCAATGAATGTCACGAAATAAATGTCAACAGCGTGACAAAGTCAAACTGCATCAGAGGGAACAGTTGTCTAAATAAGCCCATCTGCTCTGCTGCTCCACAGGACACAGCAGCCCTGAAATCAAAGTGTTTCATTATTATGTAGTAGGTGTGACAGACATCAAGAAGGAACAAAATAATTACAGGATAATTGTGTCTGGCTGGACCTCGTGAGGCTGTTATTCGCATCTTGTGTCAATATTACATGCACTTAACAGTTTTTGGTACCTTTCACTTTCACAAAAAGCCATGAGTTTTAGAGAAACAAATGGTGAAAACATGCTGTTTTACAGTGAGAACTGTATAATATTATGCTTACATCATTTTGAAAGATTAACTTTCCAGTAGCATGGAAAGAAGGTAGTTGTGCGCAAATTGGGATCCATTGGCCTAAAAGAAGGATTTTTATGGAAGCCTGAGTGGTTAGTGGTTAGCACTGTCGCCTCACAGCAAGAAGGTCACTGGTTCGAGTCCCGGCTGCTCCAGTTTCCCCTATAGTCCAAAGACATGCGCTATAAGTGAATTGGGTAAGCTTAATTGTCCATAGTGCAAGAGTGTATGGGTGTTTCCCAGTACTGGATGGTAGCTGGTAGGGCATCCACTACGCAAAGCATACGCTAGAATAGTTGCCGGTTCATTCTGCTGTGGCGACCTCTGAAATAGAGGCCAAGTCGAAGGAAAATAAACAAATAAAGTGTTTTTTCTTATTTTCAAGTTTCTAACTTAAATCATAACATCATTCTAAGGCAAAAACCTAAATTTTGTAGAATAGGGAGAAAAGTATCTTACTTGTGATAAAATAACTTTAACATGAAGGTTGTGGATAGCAACCAGGGGGAAAGGGGGCTACATCCCCCTCACTTTTAGAGGCAGAGGAAGACCATTTAGAAAAGGGGAATAATAATTAAATGAATGTAAACTTTCAGCTCCACCCCCCAACACACACACTTTTAAAATGTGTGTTAGCCCATGGTTGAGGGTACTTCTTTTAATTGCCCTTTTTGTTTTTTCTGTTTTCATTTTTTTTTTTAATATATAACTGGTTTTTGATGTAAAGTGGATTCAAATTGCACAGCATGATAGATGTAAATCATTTAAATTTGATATTTTTTTAACAGTGTAGTGCTGAATATGCTTAATTCACCAATTCAACCATTACCCAAAATGTTTTAGAAAAAAAGACTATTTCAGTTTTCAGCATTTGCTACTTTTTAGCTGTCGATCTGTCCATATGATCAAAAGACCAGACTATCAACACATACTATGCATTAATCAAAAAAGACTAATCGCTGACTAATTACTAAAACTGTGAGCTATTTGATTTTGTCTGTTTTATATAGGCTGAGCACAAACGCTCTGCTTACAGATGACGATGAAGTGATGCACTTTAGAACACACTTATTGAGCCTCTTTAATGTTTGATGCTAAAAGCAAACCCTTTGATCTGTGTTTAGAAATTCAGACCTGTAATTACAGGACGATTATGCAGCTTCCTTAGCAAAGAAAGTCCATTTCAACCAAAGACATCGTCTAAAGTCATGCTGAGCTCCACTTATGCAGTACAGTACATATGTACAATCGCACACTTTGTGCAGAAAACTAAAATGTTCTTAAAGTTATAGTCGACATTTTGTCATTTTAGTGATTCATGGTGTGGGAAGAATGAAATGCAGGTTCATTGCAAACCACTGAGAGATTTTCAACACTATACAGAGAAACTTATGTCAGCACCTTGGTAAACATAAGTAAAAAAGGTTGTGGGAAAAATCTATATCGTTTTAACGTTATCTTTTGCTTAAAGCAGGAGTGTCCAAAGTCAGTCCTGGAGAGCCGGTGTTCTGCATATTTTAGTTCCAACACCAATTAAACACACCTGAACCAGTTAATCAAGCTTTTTCTAGCTATACTAGAAACTTCCAGGCAGTTGTGTTAAAGGACGTTGGAGTTAAACTATGCAGAATACCGGCCATCCAGGACCAAGTTTAGACACCCCTGGCTTAAAGAAATACAGTAGTTCAACCCAAAATGAAAATTCTGTCATCATTTACTAATGCTCCACTTTTTTCAAACCTGTTTGAGTTTCTTTCTTCTGTTAAACACAAAAGAAGAAATACTGAAGAGTGTTGGGAAAAAAGCCATTAATATCCATTGTATATTTTGATCCTACACTCTCAGAAATAAAGGTACAGGAGCTGTCACTGAGGCATACCTTTTGAAAAGGTACATATTTTTACACAAAAAGTTCACAATGGTACCTTAAACGTGCATATTAGTACCCAAATGTACCTAAAAAGTACCTTTAAACATGTACCTTTTGAAAAGGTTGTGCCCCAGTGACAGTACCTTTATTTCTCCCTGTACCTGTACCTTTTTTTTCTGAGAGTGTACTGGGGCTGTCAATGGCGGCTTTTTTCCAACATTTTCATTTTTGGATGAACTAAAAACTCTTGTCAAAACAAACAAATGCAAACACAAGCACAGTTTTATCAAAATTATCTCTTTGTTAAAAATATGTCTATTACAATTGCCCCTATTCATTCATAAGAGCAAAATGTATATAAATCAAATTCCATTAATTTTTAACTTTTTTATCTGATATAAAGAGCTTTGATTTGAGGCAATAGTTTGTGGCTAATAAGAAAATATATCAAAAATGAACACTGAAAATACCCATTTCCCACCACTAGAAGCAAATGTGTGGCCAAAAATAATCTCCAAGACTCACAGCTGGAAATCTGCAGTAGTCTTGAGGTCAAAAAACTCAAGTGTCTTCCTTTTTCTACTTTTTTTATTATTTAAGTAAATAATCAAAATGTTAAACGATAAGGTTAAACAATAAAAACTATTTGCTCATATGTTGCCAATATTCATTGAGGGCACTGTAGAAGGCTGTTCACTGAATAAAACATTGCTGGAGTATTTCACAAATTGCAGCACACTTACACTCTACTAAACTAGAAAGTCCTGCAGGGATGACGTCAAAAATCAAACTACCGGTATGACATTTTGACACCAATCAAGGTTGATTCAACTGTTACATAAAATAGTTTGGAAGAAAGTACTGTTCCAGTATTCAGCATTGTACTGTAGGGGACTGTAGCATACTGTACAGTGTACACTGAACAAAACATTGCTGGAGCATTTCACAAATTACAGCACTCAGAGGCTTTCACCATAAGCTATATCATCCCTGTTACTATGGTTTCATGTGTCAGCAATTTTTCATGTAATATAGCAAGAAGGACAAAGTGTTGACAAAACTGCTCATTAAAAATGTGAGTCTGATTTATGGAAAGAAAAACATTACATTTTAGCTGAGCAAACTATCAGATTAAATAGAAAACAAATGGAGACTTTAGTCAGAGATTTTCTTCACAGCTTCATCTCCTAAAAAAGGCCTGTTAATTACACATAACTTCAACAGTTTTTAATTTTTTCCAGATACCTCATAGTAGGGCTGCACGATATTGGAAAAATATGATATTGTGTTATTTTATTTTTCTGCTATGAATATTGAGATATGAAGACAGTTTCAGAAGATTGTTTGAATAGCTTAACAGTATTAAGGTATAGAAATTGAATACTTTTCTTACTTTGTTTTGTCTTGTTTCAATCCCAAATATATAAAAAAAAAATCTAAGACCCAGTAAAAAATATTGTTTAGTTTTCACCATCAAAAGAATTAAGTGAAAACTTTGCTTGTTTCAAAGAAATGATCTGTTCAGTGGGATAAGTGAAGTAATCTTGTTTTCGCTTAGAAATTTAGATATTTGGACTAGAAACAAGCCTTTTTTTCCCTCATAAATCATATAAATTGAAATTCCATATAAATACAGTGATTAAATACAATTCTGCAGTTCCTGGTCAACTATAATTCAGACTTAGCATTGCATATCCTGTGATGTGACTATTGAGGACACATTGCAATATTAATGCTGAATCGATATATTGGGCAGCCCTACTGTACCTCATAGTGTCTAATTCTGTTGAAATAGATTAGATAGAAATAGATAGAAACATTAATGTTTAAAAAAAATATATATAGGAACTTGATGTCTGCTTGGACAACTTTTGATAATAAATAATAATTCTGCAGTTTAACAGTGACTTTTATATACTTTAAAAAAAAGTGAATTGTATAAGAAATAAGGTATATAGAAATAGATCCATAAAATTACAGGGAAATACTGTCAGCTCATTTTTTATTAACTGGTTTCTGTGTCTTCATTTGACCAACATGACCAACCCAGTCAAATTATTGTTTCAAACAAGAAAAAATATGAAACTTTGTTCAACATTTCAACAGTATTAAAAACAGAAATCAAGATCATTTATATATATATATATATATATATATATATATATATATATATATATATATATATATATATATATATATATAAATAAATTTATTTATTTATTTATTTATTTTCTTTTCGGCTTAGTCCCTTTATTAATCTAGGGTCGCCACAGTGGAATGAACCGGCAACTTATCCAGCATATGTGTTACGCAGCAGATGCCCTTCCAGCCGCAAACCATCACTGTAAAACCCATAAACACTTATTCGCACACACTCATACACTATGGACAATTTAGCTTACCCAATCCACCTGTACCGCATGTCTTTGGACTGTGGGGGAAACAGGAGCACCCAGAGGAAACCCACGCAAACGCAGGTAGAACATGCAAACTCCACACAGAAACGCCAACTGACCCAGCCAAGGCATGTACCAGCGACCTTCTTGCTGTGAGGCGACAGCACTGCCTACTGCACCACTGCATCACCTAACATTGCACATTATTTATCAAAAATGATGAGACATTAATAGTTGTCTTTATAGAAAATGATCTTTGGATAATAACCGAATGATTCTGACCTAATAATTTTGACCCACAAAATGTATTTTGGGTTATTTACTGTATGTTTTACTGTATCCAGTGTTGCATTATCCTTATCATATCATAAAATGCAGTCCTACTGCACCAAACACTCCATGCATAATCCATGTAAAATGATTCCCCATGCCTGACGTGTTTTTAATCTCAGGAAATTCTCATACATCTGCTCTGGTTCTTCCTTTGGCTTCTCTGTACAACAAGGGACAGATTTATCCTGTTATTTCTGGTCTTCATCGCCCAAAGGGTGTGATTTATGATTTAACTTTAGCAATTACCTGTTACCAGTAAATAGGCAGCCACCTGTCGGATTCACGTCACTATTGAGTTCAAATGATCTCCTAAAAATAGTGAGCTGTAGTTTGACATTATAAAAACACTTTATTATGTATCATATACCTTGCTCAATTAAAGCATAGGCAAGAATACAAATGTAGTAAACCTAAGGTCAGATCTTACCATGTCGGTCAACATATAATCTGAATTGTTGGAAATCGAGTTCAATAAGCTTCAGATGGCAGGTCTTTAGATCGCCGTTTTAATGACTTTCTAATGCATATTTCATATTGCTTGATCTGGCAAGCTGTAAAGTGCATATTTCATATAGCTTGATCTGCTTTAATGTGATTGGCTGGATTCAGGTTAGCTTTGAAAGTCATGTAAAATTGATGAATTTACTTATAGCCAAAAGGTTACATTTGGATTTTACTTTACAGTCAATTTTACATTCAAAATTCATAAAACAAGCAATCTCAGCTTGAAATCTGCATGTCTGTAGAATGATCACAATCTCTTCACTGACTACATAATGCATATTTCATATTTTGCTTGATCTGGGAACTGTGAGGCCGTCGTGGGATTGGCTAGATTCAGGCTATAGCTTTGGTTTTTACCAGTCTTCCTCCCTGTGTTTATGTAATAGTTTAAATGCATAACTTGGATGAGTGGAAAATAAATATAAACATCCAACATTTTTGTTTGTTTTACAGAAGTTTTTTTAATCAATTTTATTATTAAGCACATACAGTAGTTACTTTATAATTTCAAGGGAACAGGTTTAATCGTGTTTTAAAAGTAAAGTCAACTAATCAGTTTCAAAGCGATGGATTTACTCACTTTATAAAAGTCAACTCATAGGATTACTCTGTTTTTATAGTACAGTCAACTAATCATTTTCAAAGCAATGGACTTACTCATGTTTATAAAGGCAACTAGTCGCATTGAACAGTGTAGGATTACTCCATTTTTATAAGCAAAGTCAACTAATGTTTTAAGGCAATGGATTTACTCACTTTATAAAGTTAAGTCAACTAATCAAATTTTACAGTGTAGGATTACTATGTTTTTCAAGTCAACTAATTGTTTTCAAAGCAACAGATTTACTCACTTTATAAAAGTCAGGTCAACTCATCACATTTAACAGTGTAGGATTACTCAGTGCTTTTAAGTAAAGTCAACTAATGTTTTTAAAGCAATGAGTTTACTCATGTTTTAAACGTCAAGTCAACTAATCACATTTAACAGTGTAGGATTGCAACGTTTTTATAAGTAAACAAATCATTTTCGTAGCAATGGATTTACTTATGTTTTAAAACTCAAGTCAGTTAATCGCAATAACAGTGTAGGATTACTCAGTTCTTTTAAGTCAACGAATCATTTTCAAACCAACTGATTTACTTACACTTTAAAAGTAAAGTCAACTTCTCGCATTTAACAGTGTAGGATTACTCAATTTTAATAAGTCAACTATTCGCATTTTACACTGCAGGATTTTTTTTTATTTTGGTTTTTAATTTTGTAACACTGAATTTAGTGAGCAGCAATTAGTCCATAATTGATGTCAATATTTGTCACTTGCTTACTCATCCAAACTTTTATCATTTAAAGTTAAGAGTTTTGATGATGTTTTAAATGAGAAATGTTCAAAAAGACATGGATTTACTAGATATGTTGCTCTATCATCAAATCTTTTGTCTGAAACCAGCTGTAAAACGTCTAAAAATCCCCTGCAAAATGGGTTAAAGCAGCTTTTTGCTTGTTAAAACTGCTTATATAAAGTCAGCTAGGAGGTTTTATGGGACAACTTAATTGTTTCAAGTCCAATCCATTTAAATATGTTCAAAATAATAGGTTAATTTCTTCATGTTGTCCCAACACAGATCGGTTATGCGAAACCCAGCATTTTTTACAGTTTATGTTATTTCTCATTCTTCTGACTGTTTCTTTTCTATCTCAATAATGCTCCTGCTGTGGTTAGAAAATCTGCCAATACGACAAATGCTAAATAAACGGCAAAGCATCTGAACTAGAAATTAGAATCTGTCTCGTAATTCTTACTTTTCTAAAGCTCTGACATTGACAATCCCTGGATGGGTAAATATCCTCAAAGCTGACTGTAAGCTGACAGGACAGACGCATAATATATGATATCCGAGCGCAGCTCTCGGTTTTCGATGTTCAAAAGCATAACATTTTAGTAATATTACACACAGGGGTTGTTAGGTCATTTCTGTGTAAATCAGCGAGGTAATTTTATTTGGCTTAGAAAGAAACAGTATAGAAAAATGAACAACGCTGGAGAAATATTATCTAGAGACAGTATTCACCTACATACTTCTTGTACTGTACGTGTCTTAAGTTGCTTAAAAATGGCTTTTGTCAATCTGACATCTCTGTGTTTAATCTTACTAAAAGCTCAGCTCAACAAAGAACAGCAGTATTACACACAGCCGAGTCTGTGTGTGCCAAAAAAATCAATAAACACACAAATAAATACATAACTACGTTAGACAGTTAACGTATGTACAGTCTTGAATACTAAATGGCTAGAGTGCTGAACACTGCAGAGAAGTGACGTACTGTCCAACGTGAAGTGAAACTGCTTGTGTAGACCACTCTTCCCAGATTGCTAATTAGACGTGAAGGCTATTACATAAAAATTGACCTTATAACAGCAACGGTCTCATTACATAAATCATAAATACTCTTGCTGAACTCCTGACTAATGGACAACAAACATGAGCTGATAATCTGTGATGCTGATGAGGTCTTTCTGTATGAGCAGGACAGATGAGCTACTAATCAACAGGATTAGATTAAATATCACATTTCGGAGACACAGACAGCATAAATTAAACGTATAATTTTTAAATAAAATCTGTTTTAAGAAGTCTGTCATCCAAACTAACAATGTAATATCAAAAATGTTTCGAGTATATAGGGCTAAACAATATATCATTTCAGCATCGGTATCGCAATGTGATCATTCGCAAAAATCACATCGCGAGTACATGAGAATATCTGTGCTTTTTGAGGCCTGTGACTGTTTGAAAGTTTTAAAAGCAATCAGACATAAGAAAATGTACCGTTTGTAACTTTGACGAAATAAAAAATTATTAATTTTATTTAATTGTTTATAGACAATGCAGTATTATTTTACATTTATTATTCAATTACTATATTCCTGAATACAATTCAACTCCTCGGAAAACAATGAAACTCTGTTTATTTAATGTGTCTCTTCTTTTCTTTATTGCTTTTATCTATGCTTATAGATTATTTCTTATATTTTATGCATATGCCATTTATGCCCCTATATCATCCCAATCAACTATGACATGCTGTTTTCAATTGGTTTATTGGTCAGAAATGACTTTTTTATGGTCCAGAATACATTTTTTGTGGGCCTTTTTTTAATCTTTTATATTCTTGGCTGTTTTATGGATTGTTTCATAACACTTTTACTGTTACCAGGTTGTGTTAAAATAATTCCATGAATAAATTTGGTTGCACCTTATTTTAATTTTAAGATACAATTCTCACAAATAATAAACCATCAACTATGACATTTGCCTCAATAAAGCCCTAATTTGCTGCTTATTAGTAGTTATTTAGGTAGTAGTTTGGTTTAAGTATTGAACATAGATTTAAAATAAGATCATGCAGAATTTGTACTTTATTACTAATAAACAGCCATAATAAACAGGTAATACGTTGGCCCACACTGAATCTGAATGTTTGGAAGAATTTTAGCCCATCATTGAGTCCATTTATTTACTTGTGAAAATTGATATTTATTCAGTTTTTATATTAATTTCAGTAATATTATAGCCTAATATGAAAATTTTCTTATGATTTATTTACAAAACAATCTACAAAGTATGTTCTTTCTTTTAGTAGATATATTATATGATAGACTTGCTTTTTTAACCCAAAAAGTTAATATAATTGGATTAAAATAAAAGTTAAAAAGGTATTTTTATTATGTCATATATTAAGTTTTTAGGTATGATACTCAACAAAATTCTTTGCAGAAATAGCAATAAGTCACCAGTAATAGTAAGAATTATTACTTAAACTAAAGTAGGATTACTGTAAAAATATTTGCATATTAAGAAATGTTCACTAAAATGTTCTTTGAAGAACCATTTTTTGTGGAAAAAATATCCTTTTAAAAGCTTTAAAATATCTTTTTCTACTTGTTATGCAAAAAAGTTAAACAAAAAATGTCTACTTAAGCAATATAGTGCAGCAACTGAATAAGATAAAAATCTAAATAAGGATTTTTTGTTTTTGTTTTACAATAGTAAATATTTTCCCTGAATACTGACTCATTTAAAAAAAGAATATTTTCAAGAGGGCTGAGATGAAAACAACAGTTTTGTCCTAAACCGCAGAACAGATGAACCTCCTCAATTGCTCATATCTGAGAACTATTAGTTCTTCCCAGAGTCTGAACTCTTAGGGTACTTTATTTAATTAGTATGACACCACAAATTTGGCCAGCATATTCTGAGATGTCAAAGGGTTTTATGCCTCAGAATAAATTAACTTCATTTCAAAGTACTGTTGAAATCTGGGCCATGTAAAAGACCAGTTCAGGCACTGTTTAAAAATCATTATGTGGAAATGTGAAATCCACTTAAGCCTACATGTGTTTGCCAATTGACTCCAATCAAAGTGAAATTAGCGGTTTCATGTTTCCCACGAGACCGACTGGAATTAATTTAAAGCCATCAAAGTCTGAATGCATTTATATCAGCGTTTCAGTATTTAACGTCGACAGAAAACAGCAGGCCAGAATTAATTAGCAAAACACTCACCTGTGAAGATGAAAAGGGCAAGTTTTACAAAAGTTTGTCGAGTAATATAATCCATGGCTCCTTAAAAAGGATCCCGGAGATAAAGTGTTTGTTAGCCTAATCTCTCTGTCCACTTTTACTCCTGGCGCGGGAAAAAAAAAGATTTATATTAGCAGATAAAGCGTCTTTCCTTAACTCCAGTTTGGTCTCGTGGCTCCAGCTTCTCGCGCCTCAGAGCTGCTGTGATTCATTATGATGCTGATGCTGCAGCGTCTCTCTCTCTCTCTCTCTCTCTCCCCCTCTCTCTCTCTCTCTCTCTCTCTCTGCTACTGTTTCAGTGTGTTTCTGATCAACCGTCGCTCGGTCCTAATGCCGGTTAGTCACAGACAGTAGGTCATTCAAAGGTGTAATCAGTCATTTTCTACATATTGCTCATTTGTTTTACCAGTCAGGGATTCGATTTAAAGGAACCATCGGTGCTTTAAGAAAAACATGTACATTAACAGAAGGTGTAAGCTAGCTACATGTTTATCAGTGGATAAAAAGCAGATTTATGCAGCAGCAGGTCGCCCTCTCATGTGCTATAGCTTTGTTGACATAATTTGACTAGCTTTTTCAAGTAATTAGCTTAATTGTGGTGTGTCTAAGTTGTACTGAGAAGTTTTTGACTCAGAAACTCTGGCTCTGGTGTTCTATTTATATGTAAGTGGACTTTGAAGTGGACAGTAGCCATCTAATTAAAGGTGTCCATGATTATGTTTTCACTTTTTAAAATTTAGTATTAAAGTGAAAATTATCTTTTGTAAGCTGTTTGGACAGAACTGTATGTAGTGTGTCCACAGTCATAGTGGTGATATAAAGACATTAAAGGCTCGTACACACCGGGACACTTTTGTTTGCATTTATCCTCAGCGTTTTTCAAGACGTTTTTCCGGGTTCAAACCCAAGCGATTATTACTGGCGTTGAGCAGAAGAGCATGCAAAATCACTCCTTGCTGTTAGATGGCACTACACAACTTTAAGCTTCTGACACCCGCTTGTAACACAGAAGAAGACAGAAAGTTGACATGATTGTTGTTATGGATGGTTCAAGCAGCAGCTCCAGCTCTAGCGATGAAGAAAGGATTATTGTTTTACAAAGCAATAAGCAGCTACGCGTTCATATCGCCCTGGGCAAAGAGCTTAGAATGACCAAGAGGCGACACTCTAGTGTAATTTGGGAAACAGCCACTAGAGGGTGTGGTGGCCATTATGGTATGAAAACTCCAATATAACAACACCATATTCATTTATTCATTCATTTTCTTGTAGTCTTAGTCCCTTTATTAATCTAGGGTCGCTAAAGCGGAATGAACCGCCAACTTATCCAGCAAGTTTTTACGCAGCGGATGCCCTTCCAGCCGCAACCCATCTCTGGGAAACATCCACACACACATTCACACACACACTCATACACTATAGAAAATTTAGCCTACCCAATTCACCTGTACCGCATGTCTTTGGACTGTGGGGGAAACCAGAGCACCCGGAAGAAACATACGCGAAGGCAGGGAGAACATGCAAACTCCACACAGAAACGCCAACTGAGCCGAGGTTTTAACCAGCGACCCAGTGACCTTCTTGCTGTGAGGCATCAGCACTACCTACTGCGCCACTGCCTCGCCCTACAACAGCATATTATAAGTCGGTAAAATAAACTATTAAAAGTGCTGATGATTATGATAACAAATGTTGTATTGTCGTCTTTCAGGTTGTATCTTGGCTTTAATGCGCTTTTTAAATAAATAAATAAATAAATAAAAAACAAAGCAGCTGCTTGCCATCGCGACAGTAAAGAGATCCTATACGCTTATTTCACGCGGCCGCCATTTTAAAGAACCAAAGCGAGGCTGCGGTGGGGTGCACTGAGCGCGGATGACTCAACTGATCCTCACAGCTTCGCGCTTTAGTCTCCGTGTATCTGTGTTTGGTTTGCGCTCAGTTTACCACTCTTCACCCAGTGCAAACACAGATACACGGACTGGAGCGCGAAGCAGCCGTCAAGATCAGTCGAGTCATCAAGCAGATCGCTCGGCTCGTCTGTGTTTGTGCTCAGTATACAACGGTGGGTGAACTTATGACCTTCTTGGCCAATCACAATCATTTCTGTTGAACAAGTGAACACAATGGCAAATCAGCGCTGTTTTAAGAAAGCCATCAACATTGCCTTAAATGTTAGCGCGAAATTGCCAGTTTTTCTTTTAATTCAGTATCGTGACAAGTCTAATATAGTAAAAGAATCAGTTTATTAACTCTAGTTTGATAAATGGCATCTAAAACGTGTGTTTGGGAAAGAAAACGTTAGCTAACTAGTGCCATTTCTCTTAACTTTGCTGAAAATGAGCTCTGATATCCCTTTTTTACATTCACTATTCATTCAGAACGGACCTTCGGGTCACCCGGAAGGCGGAGAAAGGATAAATTTGTATCACTTTATCTTTGCTGATAAGATAAACTGCCAGGTACACAACATTCCTATGTTCCTATGATACTTTTGGGTTTCTTCCCACTGCAGCCTCGATTTCGCTTTTGAAAATGGCGGCCGCGTGAAATCAGTCTATGGACGGCCGATCATTTTCACTCCAAAATGGTATAATCCGGGGCTGTTGCTGGGCGCTGCTGTTGCAATGGAACGTTCTATTGAGTGTTGCCTCTTGGTCCTTCTAAGCTCTTTGCCCTGGGCATCTTCTTCAATGTGCGCTTGCATTGGCAGTTTTGCTCTTGAGCGCCTCCAAGTGCTGTTTACTGTAACTTCAGCAGCTCCGTGCATGTGAACAAAAGTGCCAATTTGATCGGTGGAGAAGGTTTTGACATGGTGCGTCAAAACAAAAAAATGAGCATGAGGCTTTTTTATTTTAAATGATGCTTTTACAGCTGGCGTTTTGCGCTTTGGTGTGCACGATCACGTTGATGCCCTTTATTTATTCAAGAGACGTTAAACGTTGACCTAAAACGTGAGCAAAAAATGTCTCGGTGTGCACGGGCCTTAAGTCTCTTTTTTAAAATAGGATCCAAATCTCTCTTATTTTGAGGCCCACTGCAACATGACATGAGTGTGGTTTCCCCAAATTGACAGCTTTGTAGGCTATTAACATGTCTTCGTAGTGACAGGTATAATCATATCAACAAGACCGGACATGCACAAAGCACTGGGATAAAAAGATCTGTTCAGCTCCCTGTGATCATCAATCATCATCAAATGTGATCAAGAATCAGTTTTACAAGTTTAAAATGTTTTTAAAACAGTGCATGTTTGTATTTAATCACAGCGATTTTACCGTCATTATCACCACAACCGCATGTCAGTACAATTATGAAAGAAGATGCTTCAATCCCGGTTTGTGGACGTTAAATCAGGTTTATTTTGTACATTTACATAATGGATATCCATACAGCACTGGATATTAACCTGTAGCCTGCCACATTTGCCATGCAAAAATTTAAACGCGAGCTCTGTGTGTGTCCGCTGCGTGTGTGCATGTTTGTGTGTGAGCGTGAAATTTGTAACATTGTGTGTGACTCATCGCAGAAAGACTTGAATTAACTCCGCAACAAAGACAATAAATAAATAATCATTGGGAAGTTCTTACTGTAGTATTTCTCACAAACATTATGTGAGATCTGCTTCCTTCATGTTTGTCACTGTGCTGCTTATCTGACACAGCCGAGGCGGAGGTTGGTGGTGGGGAGAACTAGCATTAAAGGCACAGGCCACAAAAACAGTTTCCAATATTTCCTGATAGGCATAATAAATAATCTGATGAGGGTTTTGAGCTGAAACTTAACAGACACATTCTGCAGACACAAAAAACATATATTAAATCTTGAAAAGGGGGTAAAATAGGTGCCCTTTAAACAGTTGAACTGTTCAAGATGTTTCAGCATAAACAACATGTGCAAAGTTGTGGCACTCAAAGTTAAATTAGAAAGGAATAGTTTTATTTATAGAATAAATATAATTAATTTAAAGATCTTTATCTTATTATTATAATAAGACAGTGTATATATATATGTGTGTGTGTGTGTGTGTGTGTGTGTGTGTGTGTGTGTGTGTGTGTGTGTGTGTGTGTGTGTGTATGTATATATATACATTTTTCAGTAACCTGGGTCAAACGCTTCCAGTGAACTGTATACCATTACAAAATCAGCACGTTTAAGGTCTGTTTTTTTTTTTTTTTTGATCAACAATCTTCACTGCTTGATATAAATACGATATAAAGTGGATCTCAGAATGTACAACAAATACTGCATTAAATTACATTTTCTATCCTATGTTTTCAAAATAGAGTTTCAGTGCTAGCCTGCTAATCCTGACAGGCAGGTCCATATAAACAGTCTTTAACTCATTTTACACTTAAACAAATGAATTAATTCTGAAGTCTATTTAACTGATTCTTTTTTAATTATTACAACATCGACTCGGTAAAAGGAACCATGTAAAATTGAAAAAGTCACATTAACTGTTCACTAGAAGTTTATCGATATGGAAAGAAACACATATACTGTACCCTATTGGATCGGGAAAGGTCTGTGAGTCACGACAGTTGCGACATATGTTGCTACACCGACCACTGCATTGCACAATGTTTTTTAAAGCCTATAAAACATAAAACAAACAGCTGGTTGGGACAGCAACAAACTTGTAACATCACAAACCTAAAAGTTACATAAACAAGCATGATGTTTTTCACAGTTAGTGAATCAGAACATACTGGGCCAGCTGACCAATCAGAGCCCATTGCGTGTTTCAGATGAGCTAAATAGAACCAGAAAGTCAACAGACATTTTTTGATAAATAGAAAACAGTGGTGAAGAATCATGTGAAAAATAATGTGATTTATTTTTTTATAACACAGCATAAACACATGACATTGCACGAAAAAAATAGAATCAAACCTTTGAAAATAGCTTATTTTCAAAGCTTTTCCCCCTCTCTTCATAAATGTAAAAGTAATTAACTCATTGGGATTTGTGGACCTGTGCATCGATGGATTTGCTCTTCAGTGCTTAAACTTTCAGCAATGAAAAAACACACTTCAAATCTGAAAACTGGACTCACAATATCAATTCAAACTTCTATGTTAATTGAACTGAATTGAATTATTGTCCAACAAAATTATACAAATATTAAATAAAAAAGCATTCCTTTAGCTTAAATAATACAGCTTGTCACTATCAACGCAAAGATTGTAGGCATGCATGGCAAATAGAATTAATCAAATGTGTTTGAGAAATGCAAAAATGGAAATGGATACAGAAAAGACTCTGCCATGAGTCCCATGAGATTGGTCATTTACAGGTTAGAGAAGATCAGTTGACTGCATGATTACAATTAATCATGATAAAATACACAAGACAAAATGGACATAAACACATTATGCTAATTTCAATATATTACACATAATAAGCTCTTTTTAAAACCTTTGACGTGATTTTATATGAATTAAATTAATAATAAATTATGTTTTATACAATTATGCATGAATGTATAAGTGTGTCTTCCATCACAATATTTTGTTTTGCTCTGTTATAGGTTCACCGCTTGGCAACGTCTGAGGTGATAATAAATCTACATAGATAAAGCATTGCAGTGATGCATTTCTGCATAATGCAGCCATTAATAAATCTAAATGGAACACACAACCAAAAACATATATTAATTGACGATGATGTTATTAAAGCACCACAGAAAGTGCTGTTACCAGAATTCTGGAGTAGGGGGGTGTATTGTGATTCTCTGTCATGTGACGCACCATGTGTTTGACATGAGTTTCTAATATAGAGTTTAGATTCGCCTGTCAAATTTGAGAATAATGATAGAACGTCTGGCATTTAACCTTTAAGGAAATAGTTCACTTCCTGCCACAGAAGTTCTGCAGCTGACTTATCAAAGACATATCAAAGGCATTAATATTCTCCTTAAACCATTTCTTTCTTTCTTTCTTTCTTCTTTTTCTGTTTCTATTGCTGTAGGGGACACACAAATAAACACTAGGCATAAAACATTTTGAGAGAATATTTTGCAAAACAAATGCACACAAATATGTTCATGTTATGAGCTCTGCGACAAATCGGATAATAAATATTTGCACTGATCAGCTAGGAAGAATGAACATGAAAACATTTATTGTGAATGTAAAACATCTGAACAGTTCCAGAGATCAAAGTGCACAATAAACAGATTTATTTATTCAAACAAAGAACACATTCAATGTATGCCCTATTTAATATTTCTCCCCCATTCAGATAACTCAGTAATTTAATTTTGAATATGGGGATACTGTGTCCCTTTCCAATATTTTTCTAATGCTAGGTGCACTTTTAGATACATTCAAATTGGAAATTAATCCATTGTTTTTGCTGATAACCACTTAAATATTAATACAACTACATGTATTAAATACAAAAAATAATTGTACATTAAAAAAATGTGCCTTAGCCTACTTTTTCTTTTAAATATAAACTTGTTTGTGTTACATAAAATATGTTGCACATGACATTTTTATGTCAAATCTATCAGAGGGTGATGTCTACCTTTTTGCAGATCTGATTTATGTTACTTAGTGAAGTTCATTTATAAGCTAATTTCGAGAGGATCACGTGATTATGATTGAACACGGCTGGTTCTGCATTAGCTATGTATGATCCACCAATCAGACCACTCCTAACCCACCATAAAGAGCCAAGGTTTCGCGCTACCACCTTCCACCCCTACTTCTCCACCTTTCCCTTCATAGGGTGGCACGGTGGCCCAGTGGTTAGCACTGTTGCCTCACAGCAAGAATGTCACCTGTTCTAGTCCTTTAACAGGCCGGCTGTCGTTTCTGTGTGTAGTTTGCCTGTTCTTCCCGTGCTCGCATGGGTTTTTCCCGGGTTCTCCGGTTTCCTCTTACATTCCAAAAACATGCACTCCAAGTGAATTGATCTAAATTTAGCACTAGTCAAACTCTTATCCTGCAGCATATCTCTTCATAGCATTTATTTTAGGAATCAGCTTTTATCAAGGGGGGAGTTGTCGAGATCTACCTGAGCTCAATGCTCCCCTCTCGTCCTGCAAACGGGAGGGAGCCCAGGGCTCAAGGACCTTTTGGCCTCAGGGCTCTCTCCCAGGACAGCATGCCAAACTTGCTTATAAACAATCATCAGCTAAGTGTGAACTCTTGAATAGGATACATTTTGTTGTACTTTTCAGATACATGTCCTTCTTGTACATGCCCACAAAAAGGCAGGGCTTGGTGTACAGATTTGGCATGGGACAATTACCGTTTTCAAGATACAGTTTACTGCAGTTTGGAAAAGTCAAGATTTTAAATGTTTTTTAGGACAACAGTATCTCCAAAAGAAAAGATACCGAAAGACTTCATTTTAAATTGTAAGAAATCTGTGTTTTAGAAACTAATAAAGACAGCAGAAGTCAATGATTAATTTGAATGATTTAGCCTAACATGTTTACTACTCCAAAATATTTTAAAAGTTTCTCAAAATAAAATATTTTGTGTTCAAAGGGGGAAGTTTTTGTTTTTAACTCAGACATTTAAAAAGAATATATTTTAGAGCAGTAAATGTGAAAACATGATATTTTTATCTAAGGTTATCATAATATCAGAATCTTATACCAGCCCATGAGTGTATTACTGATCTGAACCCTTTCCTAAACCCAACCAATAGTGTTTTCAAAGACAAACGTAAAAAAGAAAGTACCCTGCGACCACAAAGAGTTACAGTACATTGATTTTACATTGCTTTTATCTTTTTTGTGGAATTGTGGTTAATCGAACATGAAATTAGAGAGCTCTGCGACACAAAAACAGCTCTATACAAGGTGAGCTACCAAACAAACTGATCCATATAAACATAGACAGATGAAGCAAACGTATGCGATTACGAATCATAGACACCGTTCAGTTGTTTTTAGTACCTATTTCGTATAGTGCAAAAACTGCACAAAATTAATCCTTAATTTATTGATAATATATTTCTTTAAATTTCATTAGTGTGGAGAGGTACAGAAGTTGTTTGCACCATACAGCCCTGTAGTATGTTAAAGTATACATTTTAAGGTTTTGGCTGAAGCATATATTTACAATGAGCCTGTGTTGGAAATACAGTGCTAAAGAACACTTCTATTATTACTTTTAAAATAGAAAAATGCAGGATTATTGTAGTTAATAGTATACTTAACATAAATAGAATCTCTTCCTTGGATATTTGTAGGCAATCTTGCAATTAACCTTTACCCTATTCAGCCAATAATGAACAATTATTACAAGGGTAAGTTTCACGTTAGCCACTTAAACTCACTCATAAAAGCAAGTGTTTTATATTGGCATTAATGGTTCCATGAAGAAATTTTAACATCCTTGCAACATTTACACTGCACCAAATGTGTTTTATGGTGTATTTATTTTTACACTACAAAATCAAATGTTTCTTCTAAGGCATTGCTGCAGCAACCTTAATTTTTAGAAATATGTTACACAGAGAGGATGGAAAATATAGTTTTTGGCTTCCTAGAGTTCATGATGTCTGTTTTGAAGTTTGCACAAGTGAAAACTGAAAGATTCATCAGTCAACGAATAATCCAGTGGAAGATACATGTGTGAGTTTTATTGCATTAGAAACAGAATTGCGTAGCTATTCTTAGAAAAAAACACATTACTGGGGGGCTGAGCACTGATGGTGGACACACTTTGAATTACTCAATTTATTCAATCATTATCTCTGTCTTCTGTGGAAAACTAAATCGAATGGTATAATTCTAAGAACAGAGGAAGAGATAAGGAATAAAAACACCAAATCAACATAATAACATTCATTAAATTAGATCACATCACGTTGACCACGTTCCTGTAGATAAAAAACAGGGCATTAGATGTCACGGTCGGTTTCCCATAGAAAGCATGAACTGAAAAAAGGGTAGTTTAAACACAATACAAGTCCCTTTGGATGAAAGTGCGTATGAAAATAGATAACAGTTCACAATAACAGTGCTAACAATGAGTTGTGGCATGTGCTAATCATGAACTTTACTACAACAGGAGTCACGTGAGTTCTTGGGTGAATAACAGCGACCCTAATTCCTGGTTAGTACATGCTTTTAGTTAATTAATCTAATAATTACCACATTAGTTCATACTTAATTCATCCTTAATGAACTCATGTTATGTTAATGTATAATTCAAGAGTTCACACTTAGCTGATGATTGATTATAAAGCTTGTTTGGCATGCTGTCCCGGAAGAGAGCCCTAAGCTCATTAGATCCTCGAGCCCTGGGCTCCCTCCAATTTGCAAGGCGAGAAGGGAGTTTGAACTCAGGTAGATCTCAAGAACTCCCCTGCTGTAGTGGTTAATGAACAGATAGTGATAGCACTTAAGAGATAACTACTTACTAGGAGGATGTCTATGGTGCTGATTTGGATTAGTCAATTAACTTAAGTTGCATGTTTTTGGACGGTGGGAGAAAACCTGGGAACCCAGGGGAAACCCACATGAGCACGGGGAGAATGTGTAAACACCGCACAGAAACGTTGGCTGGCTTGGTAAGGACTAGAACCAGTGACGTTCTTGCTGTGAGGCAACAGTTCTAACCACTGGGCCTACGTGCCACCCATCTAGGAAAGAAGGAGAAATAGGGATGGAAGGGGGGGGGGTTGGGGGTTTCTTTAAAATAAAGATGGCTGTCATATGGAACTTAGGGTATTTATAGTGGCTAAGGAATCATCTGATTAGTGAATCATTAATTGAATAATGCAGGGCCAGCTGCAAGCAATCATAAACATGTGATCCTCTCGAAATTAGTTTATAAAAAAACTTCACTTATATCATGACTTTACTTGGAGGGGCACATCCTCATTAACCCATTCTTAACTACTCATGAACTCCTTACTTAACTACTTCTTAGACGTTGGTCTGCGTTTACACTGAATAACAATAGAAAAGTGTCAACATGAACAGTTTAAACAGAGGAGTTTATGAGTAATTAAGGATGAGCTAACGGTGATGTGCCCCTCCAAGTAATGTCATGACATAGTTATACATTAACAGTTCATGAGCTCATGTTGGTTACATTTAGCTTAAACTAAAATGTTAATTAATACATTAATTAACAATCATGACCTAACAAGTCATTAAGGTAGCCGTAATTAACACATGTGACTCATGTTGTAGTTAAAGTTAGTTCATAATTAGCGCGGGCATTAACTCATTATTAACTCATAGTAAAGTAATGTTTAGTTTCCATATTAGCATATCCTTATTCATGTACTGTTATTCTAAAGTGTTACCGCAAAAAAAAAAAAAAAATCAATCTTTGTTCAAATAAACCTGTTATGTGGTGTTGTTTTTGTAAGCCGGTCTCTTGATTGTAATTGGTAAGTGGAAGTGTTTTCCACATTTCAGTTGTTTGATTTGTAACACCCAAGAAAATGTACGTATTGACAAATATCCTTTGTGTGCAAAATAATATATGTTGAAAGCACTAACCATGTCATTTAGCTACTTGTTATTTGCTACTCAGGCAGAGAAAAAAGGGAGAAAAAAACACACACAAAGCTTTCAGGTTTGTACTTAAAACACTATATATAATGTACAAAAGCATTTCCTAGAAATGTGGGCGAGTCGCTTTCCCCTTCAATCATTTGTGTTGTTACTTCTTACAGTACGTCACTGAATATTTCCAGCAACATTCAGAAGACAATCAAAGCAGCTCACATGCATGCACATTCATATTTGATATTGTTATTTTTGCTCAGTGCCCTAAAGGGTTTGGTGGTGGTACAAATATTATGCGATATATATTTTTTTGTAATAAGGCTGAATCATTTCTCTCAGGTCAGTTATTAAATTTTATCCTCTCTCAATGATTGTAAAGCCAGCCTTGGGCTGCCATATCACAAGCAAAACTCTCCATCAGTCAACAGCGCCCTGAATGCTTTCATGTCCTTTCCATATTTGCCTCAGAAAGAAAATATGTTTTCGCACCTGAGAAAATGACTTAATGACTGGAATATATATTACATGGAGACAAAGTGCACACTGCATGTCTGCATTTATTTCTAAGTTTAACCTCTGAAATAAAGCTCAAAATGGTTTCCTGTGATTTCATGCTGGAAGTTTGACCCCGTATTTTGCAAAGCTAAAAAAAAAAAAAAAAAAAAAAGGAGTTAAGAGAAGCTGTACAGGGTATCCTGAAACAGAATATCTGGAATAAATATAAGGAATTGATGAGGAATAAATGTGACCACACTTTTACACACTAGTCATATTTTGATCCAGTTTTATGCAGATTTGGGGAAAAGTCTAAACATTATTTTGTAGGACCATAAACTTGAGCACCTTGTAGATTAATCAGTCTGATGCAGAGATTGTCTTTTTCACTTTGGAGCGTTATCTATAATTTAAGTTGCTCTCGAAGGTCGCTGTCTGTACTGTAAGTGTGCATCTACATCTTCTCACTGACCTTACAAACTTACTCAGCACTTTTTAAAGTCAGACTTTACTCAGCACCTTGCAAACTTAACTATAATGTAGTCAGCACCATTTAGACCAGAGATGCCCAAAAAAGGGCCTATGGGCCAAAGTTTGCCCATCGTAATCTTTGATTTGGCCCACCATCCCGACAGAGAAAAGAATAAGAATTATGGAGCGAATGCCTTTAAAAGACATTGTCATTTATAATTAAACATTTGTTTGTTTGTTTGTTTGTTTGTTTGTTTGTTTGTTTGTTTGTTTGTTTGTTTGTTTTATTGCCGAGTTACTCAAAAATTTCACTTAAATGTTATAAATGAATCAGATTTTTTTAATGTAAATTGATGGATAGAGGATCATCCAGAAGACATTGGTGAGCAAATCAAGGGAAAAACAAGTGTAATTCCATTCTGTTATAAACGAGGCTGTTTTTGTTTTTATAATATGTTCATTAGAAAATGTAAACAAAAAATGCTGTATTAGTTAATATAAAGCAATGTTTTTTAGTTAATTTTAAATATTTTTAAATAAATTAGGAAACTACCCATAGCAACTACACTTACCTGTAGCCCACTAGCCTAAATCAAGTTTGGTTTTTGGCCCTTTGTATACAAAAGGTTTGGACACCCCTGATTTAGACTCATGCAAATACTATTTTGACTCTAAATTTAAATCCAAAATTGTCCATCCACAAGATGGCAACAAAGACCGCAGAATAAACTCTTTAGAGGAGAAAAACTCAGCATAAAACTACAAACTACAGCCTATCGAATCATTATGTAACTGGTAAGTGACATTCTAAGTCGATCTCTCTCTTTTTTGTATGTTGCAGTGCCGTATTTATACCATAGTAATGGTAGTGTGTTGAGTGTGAGATGGGACTCACATATCAGGGAAGTATGTATTTTGTGTTGTCCACTCTTTATATAACACTGAGTAACTTTTTGGTTGGCTATCTGTTTGCTTCTAATGAGTCTCCTGTTTCCGTTACTGCAGAGTTTAGTAAAAAGAAAGAAAGAAGAAATGCCCGCATGTGTTTAGCATTTTTCCTTATCGCAAACACAACAGTAATCTAGTAGCGTTTTCTTTGCTTTGGCTTATTCGGGGTTAATTATTGTGATATCCAGATTGCAACAGAGAAACACTGGTAAATCTCTTTAGACTACTGGCATTTCATGTCCTTCAGCCTTATAATCTTAAAATATGAGCAAAATCACCTGTTTTGTTATCACTTAGGCTAGATAATTATTCAAATACAAGCTCTAAAGTGACATTGGTGAATTAGTAACGGCTTCTGCTGTTCTGATGTCAGTAGTTCCTCATACAAAAAGGATTTTGAAACTCTCCGTGTTTGATATTTTTTTTATACACGATGATGCCGTCAAACTCTTGTATACAATGTACAGCCACATCGCACTGCTACTTGTGTGATATTGCTCATATAAATACCTGCATATCAACATATTCATATTGAATGTGGCTATATTTGGCTCTGGAAGATATATCAGATGATTGAGACCAAAAATGGCCATTAGATATACCCAAAACAAATTATATTTCATGTTCAGCCACTATTGATATACATCTGAATCAGCAGTAGATTCCCAAAAAAAAAAAAAAGTCTGAGGTAAGGGTGCGTCACATGGCCAAAAACCAGAAGAATCAAATATATAAAAAATGATTTATACACAGTCAGCCATGGATTATCCCTTGCTTATACTAACTGTGATCATATTACTATAAAGTTCATCACAAGTTTACAGATATTTGGGTAATGAAGTGTCACTAGTGTCTTTCCAGTAACAGGACTGGAAGTCACTGCTTGTGTGTGCATTTACTGGCAAATCCATTCTCTAATTTTAAAGTAATTTCCTATTATTTACTGTGTAAGGGGGCTATTATGTTTATTTTTCAATGATGCCTTTTGTGTGGTGATAAATGGATGACGCTTCATTTGCATTTTTCAATCTACATATTTTTTATTTCATATTTAAAAATGTTTGCTCTTTCAGCCAAAATCCAATAATGTTTTTTAGTTGTTAAAATTTGCTTTCATAATTTTTATAAATTGTTTAAAGAAATGCACACAGCACTTCTGCTTTTTAAAATCAGTGTTTGTACTAAAAATGAACAGAATCACAAACAAACTGCTTTATCTAGTCTAATTAAATGTACTTTTTGTTTTCATGACGGGATATCTCATGATCAAGTAGGCTTTGTTTCAGTCTCTATCGTCACTCTTTTTCCAGTTTGGATAGAATTGCTATGGTCTGTCTATTTAGAATGAGATTGGTGTGCTCATATGGTAAGAATGTGACGTTTGGATGCACACAACCCTCTAGAAATGATTGTCTTGGAGCATTTCTTGACCAGAACATTACATCATCACCTAAAGATCAAGTGGAACACCATAAAAAACATTTCTCATTGTCTGCTCATAGACAATTGAATAGAAAAATGAGTGTGGAGTTCAGTAGGTCTTTGAAAGAATAATAAAAGACATATTACTCCACAATCCAAAATATGATTAAAAGAAAGCTGTTTAATCTTGGTTCCAAAGTTTAGATTGACTTCAGTAAAATCATCGTCATCTTTTATGTCCATTAAAAATGGGATGACATATGAACTGGAAAAACAAGCAGGAATAGCATTCTGGGCACCAAGTCATGAAGCAAATGACATTTTTTATAGCTTTATCATAGTATTTGTTAATACAATATACAATAGTGTCATCTGATCATAAAAAACAAGTGACCTCTGCAGACACATACATAAAACACATACACGGAGCTTAAAAACAGTAAATAAAAATAATGCAGTAACAATTTTTTTTTAAATATACAGTACATATTTTTTATCAAGCAGCACTGAGCAAAACGGAACATCAAGACCGCAATTTATTCAAAAGGCCTTTTTTTTTTTAATTGCTAAAGTATTCAAGTGCAATACTTTCCCATGAGAACTGGTGTCAGAAAGCACTTTAGGCTTGAAATGGCTCTTCAAGAGTCATTCATTTAGCTGCTTATTTGCATTGAGATAGCAATGACCCTTTTGCTGATATAAATACTGTGCATTTATTCCATTATCATGTAGGTACATGAGAATCTGCTATCTTCCCATAGGAGATAACATTGGACAATTTAATTATTATAGTTAAAAATAAAACTATAAAATAAATCATTTTTATTAGGTCAAATACATTGTTGGTCTGTTAAATTTTGTATTCTGATTGACTGAAAGGTGTTAATGCAATTGCTTAATGCACAAGTAGTTCCAGTCAGTTTTGATCACAGTTCGAAAAAAATGAGCTTCCCTCAAACATTAGTAGTTACCATAGCAACTATGGTATAATTGCCAGCAGCTAGCTCTAATTATAACTAACTAGGTTGCTGCCGGAAGTGGTGTTAGTGAGACCAGCAGGAGGCGCTCAACCTGCGGTCTGTGTGGGTCCTAACGCCCCAGTATATTGATGGGGACTCTAAATTGCAGTCTTTCGGATGAGACGTTAAAACGAGGTCCTGACTCTCCATGGTCGTAAAAAATCCCAGGATATCCCTGGCATCCTGGCCAAGTTTGCCCACTGGCCAGTCATCATGGCCTCTTAACCATCCTCATATCAAAATTAGCTTCATCACCCTGTCTCCTCTCCACCAATCAGCTGGTGTGTGGTTGGACACAATATGGCAAACGTTAAGTCATATTTAAGGTGGATGCCCCCCCCTCCCCCTCCCCCCAATTGTGTAAAGCGCTTTGAGTGTCCAGAAAAGCGCTATATAAATGTAAGGAATTATTATTATTATTAGGGGGTCAAGCGCGTAGCGCTGAAACCCTATTGTATTTGTTAGGATTTTTATTATTATTATTATTCTGCCGAAGTCACTATTGCCCAGCCCAAACCGTAAGGCCGAGGGAGCTGAAACTTGGCCAGATGGTAGTACCCCGGTACACTACGTTCTCACCAAAGATCAGCCAAATCGGACCATAGGTGGCGCTATGGCGTTAAAAACCCACTTTTTGGACATTTTTGGCCGCTATTCGTTCACCGTTTGTCGTAGACTCAAAAACTTAACATTTTTTGAATCCTTGGGTTAACCCGAACAAAAGTGCACAGCTGCACTTTTTGCTCTACGGCGTACCGTTTTCCCGCTACATCGCCATTTGTCCGAAACCTACTTTTGCGAACTAGTCCTAGGTTTTTCACTCAATCTGAACCAAACCAGCTCTCAAATGTTCTCTAGACACTGAATATCAATAATTATCAAAAAAAAGTTGACATTTTTATTCTCACGCGAATCAGTACACAACAATGTTCGATGCTAATTGAAGCTAAATGCTAATTGGAGCTATAACTTTTGAACGGAATGAGATATCATCACCAAAATTGGTACACACATGTATAAGCTCAATTTAAGGCGACAGTGCAAAATCAGCGGACTTTGGCCACATGGTGGCGCTATAAAGCTTAAAAACCATAAAATGACCCTAACCTTGTGACTGTTAGTCCGATCAGCTTGAAATTTGGCATGCAGTGTCTTTGACCAAGTTGTCATAACATACTATAAGAACATTGGCATATCTCAAAAAACATGGCCGCCATTGGCCAATTAAAATTGAGCAGCCATTTAACAAGGTTAACGATGAGTGATCAAAACGAAACTCACTGGGCATGTTCGACTCATGGTCCTAGAGGTCTGTAAGAATTTTGAAAGAAATCGGCCACTAGGGGGCGATTTTACGTATTTTTAGTGTGTAATGGGTTGTGTATCACACAACCTTTTGCGCAACCAGACAAAATACATATCATATGATAGGCCTGCTCATACCGAACAGTTTGACACTCAAACCACTGCTGTCACTTACACCGTTCGTTAAATATTCATCAATATAGGAAAAACCTACTTTTGCGAACTAGTCCCTGGTTTTTAGTTTAATCGCGACGAAACAATTGTTGTTAGAATCTCTGGACTGTGTAGATCAATAATTATCAAAAAAAAGTGGAACTTTTCACTTTGGCTAGCTGTAACAGGCTCATTTACAAAAGGGGCGTGTCCACACGAACCTACATGCCTGTAAACCAATAAGGAAAACTCAAAACACCACAGAAATTGGTGAGCACATGTGGCATATCAATGCGAATAAACATGCAAAATTTTGTGAAGCTCAAACCATAGGTGGCGCTACAATAGCAAAAATAGTCTTTAAATAATGCTAAATCGCTTAAAAATAAAGTAAATTTGCTTCATTTACACACTATTTCACAAAAAACACTTAATCTACATATCATATGATAGGTCTGCTCATACTGAATAGTTTGACACTAAAACCACTGCTGTTACTCAAACTGTTCATTAAAAAAACATCAATATAAACAAAACATACTTTTGCGAACTAGTCCCTGGTTTTTAGCTCAATCGCAACGAAACCAGTGTTGTTAGAATCTCTGGACTGAGCAGATCAATAATTATCCAAAAAATGTTGAACTTTTCACTTCTGATAGCTGTAACAGGCTCATTAACAAAAGGGGCGTGTCTACACAAACCTACATGCCTGTAAACCAATAAGGAAAACTCAAAACATCACAGAAATTGGTGAGCACATGTGCCATATAAATGTGAAGGAACATGCAAAATTTTGTGGAGATCGGGCAGTAGGTGGCGCTATAATATTAGAAATGGTCCTAAAAATATGCTAAAATGGCTTAAAAATGCAGTAAATGTGCTTCATTTACACACTTATCACTGAAATGATTTACAAGTTAATTTTTTTGTCCATCTTGGATGTTTAAAGGTCTCAAAAACATATATTTTTAATATTCTATCATTTTAGCCACTATAACACAGACTTTTAACTGTCACATACCATTTCTAACCACTAGATGTCACAACAAGACCACTTATTTATTGTTCATAACATTTGCATACCTTTGTTGTTTTACATTTTTGGAGTTTTTAAAGTGAGGGAAATTGCATTTAGGATAATTCTGAATCACATTTTGACATGATGTAAACACTGTTATGCATTAAACCTCTAATTTGGTCCCAGTTAACCTCTTCATAATAATTCTAATAGGCAAAACTGGTTCTATAATTAAACACCTTGTTTTAAAACATGTGTAAAGAAAATCACAACTGTGGCCACTAGATGGAAGTAACAGACCACTTATTGTTTATTTTACTGCTCTGTAGCAAAGAATGTGATGTAATGCATTCTGAATCCCAAATTGACATGGCATGAACACAGTTCATGCATTTAAGATCAAATTTTGTCAAAGCTTGTCACACTTTTTACTCTGTAGATTTTTTTATTCTTTTAATAAAACACAAAATTTTAAGTTTATATAGTTATATAGTTTTGTCATTTTCATTAAGAAGAGCTAAAATAGCCATAACTCAAAAATGGATTTAAAAATATTTACACCAGACTTGTTACACATATGCAAGAGGTTAATCAGAGGTCATAGCATGAAACCCGTAGACATTGGCCACATGGTGGCGCTATACATTGTAAAATCACTGTATCCGAGTAACCATTTATCTGATTAACTTAAAATTTGACATGTTGTGTCTTTGTCTAAGGTGCCATGACTCGATCTACACATTATATCATAGGGCTGCGTATACTGGTCACTTTGACATAAAATCGGTCACTCGAAATGTTCATAAAAAATTTGCCAATATGTAAAAATCGAAGTTGCTTTTCTGGAGTGTTTAATCAAACATTTGTTAGCTCAATCTATAAACTCTAACACTGTAATCGTATATTTCGTTGTCGAATAAACTACTTACAGGCGTCCTAACTGCTATATGACCTTACCCTGCTAAACCGCTTGACCCCCGTTAATTGCTGCTTGCAGCTATATTTATTATTATTATTATTATTATTATTAGCAGATAATCCCCTGTATAATCTTGAGGATCCAGATATTAACCAACTTGCAAATATGCTCAAACACATTTACAAAGTGGTAGCTCATATACACACACACACTCAGTCTGCCTGTGACTGATTCAAAGCAGGGACTAGGAGATCTAACATGTCATAACTGACAACAATTTGGTCAAATGTTGCACTGCAAAGGGCAAAACTAGTTTTAACTTGTCTGTAACTTGGCAAAGGTCCATGGAATAAGTGAGATAATCAATAGATTGCTGTGTGTTAAAGGATTTTAAATGTTTTTTTCATATAGTATCAGGTGATTGGGTGGATCGCATTGTGCATTTAAAAATGCATGATAATCTGTTGATTGATCTTTACATATTAAAACATAAATAAAACATTGTGGCTATAAATATACACCTAAAATAAATATAATGTAACACCTAATTCAAACTATTAATTACATTAAAACATGAAATTTCTCTGCTAAAGAGTTTTGCTAATATTATCTAAACAACAGTTTGTTCAGAGAGAAACTAGCACTCGTTGGTCATGCTACATTTAAAAAAAAAAAACTGGTTCATTCACCTTTCTACTTCTGGCAAAATTGTAATGAGTGGTTAGCAGATATTTGTTCAGTTTTCCATTTGTTTACAGCATTTTAACTAAGCTGGACATGCACATCAATAATTGGCAATTAGCGGTTAGAGATGTGCTGTGCAGTGCAATGACCTGTTAAAAATCAGTTAAATGGGGGGGAAAACATCAATTGAGCGATATCCAAAATGACGCTTAGTTAATTTCACGTGCATCAATACAACTAATTAATCAGAAGCATCTGGAAAGAACCGACAGTTTAACACACTACTAGAGGCTCAGAACGATGTGAGTAAATATTTAATGTAATGACTTTTTAATTTAATCATTTGCATTATGCTTATTATAAGCATCTTTTGTCGGTTAGACCATTAGAACACTCAATTTTAAAATAATCAAGCATATACAGGTATTCTGTAATAGAAAATGTCTTTTAAGTAGGATTTTATAGCGTATTCATCGGCCACTTTATTAGGTACACCTTACTAGTACCGGGTTGGACTCCCTTTTGTCTTCAGAACTGCCTTAATTCTTTGTGGCATAGATTTAACAAGGTACTGGAAATATTCATCAGAGATTTTGGTCCATATTGACATGATAGCATCACAGTTGCTGCAGATTTGTCAGCTGCACATCCATGATGTGAATCTGCCATTCCACCACATCCCAAAGGTGCTCTATTGGATTGAATTCTGGAGACTGTGGAGGCCATTTCAGTACAGTGAACTCATTGTCATGTTCAAGAAACCAGTCTGAGATGATGATTCACGACATGGAGCATTATCCTGCTGGAAGTAGCCATCGGAAGATAGGTACACTGTGGTCATAAAGGGATGGACATGGATGGACATCATTAAACCACCACCACCAGCATGAACCGTTGATACAAGGAAGGATGGATCAGTGCTTTCATGTTGGTGACAACAAATTCTGACCCTACCATTCAGATATCGCAGCAGAAATTGAGACTCATCAGACCAGGCAACGTCTTCTATTGTCCTATTTTGGTGAGCCTGTGCAAATTGTAGCCTCATTTTCTGTTCTTAGCTGACAGGAGTGGCACTATGTGTGGTCTTCTGCTGCTGTAGCCCATCCGCCTCAAGGTTTGACGTGTTATGCGCTCAGAGAAGTTCTTCTACACACCTCTGTGGTTTTTTTTGAGTTACTGTTGCCTTTCTATCAGCTGGAACCAGTCTGGCCATTCTCCTTTGACCCCTGGCATCAACTGCTGCTCACTGGATATGTTCCTTTTTTTCTGACCATTCTCTGTAAACTCTAGAGATGGCTGTGCTTGATAATCCCATAGATCCGCAGTTTCTGAAATACTTAGACCAGCCCGTCTGGCATCAACAACCATGCCACATTCAAAGTCACTTAAATCACCTTTCTTCCCCATTCTGCAATAGTACCTGGATGCAGCCTTTATGATGCAAGCTGAGATTGCATCACTCAGCGATGCAATGTCAGACACAATGCACTCAAATTGAGCGAGTGACGTCACTGTGAGGGGTAGGGTTAGATGAGCCCATTATAAAGCATTGGATGCAGCTCAGATTGCACTGCACCAGGTCTGCATCCAGACCCCTCTCTCATTCTGACGCTCGGTTCGAACTGCAGAAGGTCGTCTTGACCATGTCTACATGCCTAAATGCATTGAGTTGCTGCCATGTGATTGGCTGATTAGAAATGTTGTGTTAACAAGCAGTTGGACAGCTGTACCTATTAAAGTGGCCGCATTATTTACTAATCGATCACTTATCAAGCAAGCATGTTTGTGATTCATCATGCTATGCTGTAATATATTATGAGTTGTCCCTGTATTGCAACACATTCCTACACCTTAAGTTTCTCATAAATTTAAAACCATGGCAAATTAGCCTTCCGACTTGGCCTAAAATCTGACATCACGGCTAAGCAGCTTTAACAAGCCTGTTTTCCATTTGGTCAGTGCAAATTAAACTCATATGTGATCTGTTTTTCTGTAAAACCTCAGAGCATCAGAGCACTGGCTTCTTCTTTGACAGTTTCACATATTATCAAGTATCATTAACACAGTTAATTGATTCAGTGTGTCACAAGAGAATTAAACCTGAAATCCATCAAATAAGCCTTGCGATCACCTCAGCAAAGACTTATGGAAATCATTCCTTTTTTTTTTTCTTTATTAAATAATTACCTTAGGTTTCCCAGACCTGATTAGATTGGGACTGAAGGTTTCAGATGTCTGAAGTTAATTTAAAATCATTTGCGGATTCCTTATTTTATGGCTTTAGTCTCATGGCGGTGGTATTCCGGAACAGCTGAGGGTTCAGGTAAAGTTGATGTGGAGCGTATAGCAATATCTGATATATTTTAAAAAGGGTTGTAATGTGAACTAGACTCAAGAGTGTTGGATCTGCAATGTGGATGAGATACACCTGCTAAATTAAAAGAGAAAACCTTTTTTTCTACATGTCAAAATTTCTTTATACCTTTTATTATATGGTGTGTCAATTTTGATGAACAAAAAATAGTACTAATTTCTCACTGGAGTCAGGTTTTAACATGAATGTGGCAATTTTATTACATGTGAATGACATTTACTGCAGGTCTACACTACCCAGGCTCATTGGAAATGTGTGCCTCAGCCTAAACTGTAAAAGAAATCAGTCAGATTTATGGTAAAGAATAAAAAGTACTGTGCAAAATATGGTAGAAACTGTAAATTAAATTCCTGTAAAACTTTTCTTGAAACTATTGTAATTTATACATTTCAATGCACCAACATTTTTGTGTCAATACACCAATGTTTTAAATTACTCAAATCTGCACATTGTACCTTCGTTACAAAAACAGAAACACAACCAAAACCATGGGGTGATGAGAAAGTCATATAATGAAACATTGTTTATCATAAACCGTTTTCCACAAGTGATCAGTGTCATTCACATAACTACAAAACACCATCATAGTAACATAAACTAAAGTAACACAATAAACATTATTTATCAAAATTTGATGAACATATTTCTCCAATGTAGCCTACATCACTGATGAGCAAAAAAACTAAAAAGAACCATAGTAATATCAACAAAAAGACACAAAAACTGAAGCATCATGCAGGGAATTCTGCAAAAGTAAAATGTGTTGTACCGTGCACATTTCGCTGCATCTTTCCAATGCTTACTCACAGCAATACGTAACTTTTTGATTTAGTGGCTAATTCATATGAATTTGTATGATCTCATTTGTACAATTAAGTACAATTTGCTCATCCTCCAATGGTGGTTAGGTTTAGGGATGGGGTTGGGTTGGGTAGGCATATGCCGATATAAGATTCTTACGGTATGATAATCTTGGATAAAAATTTCACAGTTTCATGATATCATGGTATTGTGATTACTGCTCTAAAATATATTCGTTATAAATGTCTGGGTAAAAACAACAAAACATGTCAGGCAAAATAATTAATATAAGTAATTGACTATCATGCTGTCTCCATTTCAAAAACACAGATTTCTTTACATCTAAAAAAAGGCATCTGTGGATATATTTTAATATAATGCAAATCACTGCACTGTTCAGGTCTATAGCATTGTATGTTGGTTTTAAGCGATTTGTTTCTCAAATGTTTCCTGAATCATGGACTGACCAGTAGCTTTTGATGGGGAGGGTTCTTTTCTGCTGGAAAAAAAGCTTTTCGGCTGGAAAAAATAGACTAAAAACACATTTAAAAATGTATAAATACCTTAGGAAAGGTATAACAGAAAATTTTAACAGTTTTAAAACCTTGACTTTTCAAAACCACCGTAAACTGCGGTTAACCTTAAAACCAGTTATTGCATGCCATGGAATACAACTTAAAAATGTAATATAGTTACGTATCCTCAAGAAATCAGGCTGATCTTTCCAGCCTGATCTCACGAGAAAACGTAAGTATTTTACGTTTTGGCAGTTTAGAGGCTAATTCGTACGAATTCAGTCGTACGAAATGACATGATTTTAAAAAGGAGGCGTGGCACCTAACCCCACCCCTAACCCCAACCGTCATTGGGGGATAAGCAAATCGTACTAAATTGTACGAATTAGATCGTACGAATTCATACGAATTAGCCACTAAATGAAAAAGTTACGAATTGCCGTGAGATTGTGTTGGATCTTTCAGATGACAAATCCACTAGAGGACACTGTAATTTAAAATCTGTAATTTAAAGTTATGCTGTACATTTCAGATAGACTTGTCTTAAACATGTCCATAGGAAGACAGGGCCTGACGTACAGATTACCTAGCAAACCACTGACCTAAAAATTTGCCCCTTATTTAAATATAAGCTGGTGAAACTAAAACTTTAGACTGAACATGCCAAATACATTTTTTAAACTATTTTATTCACTATAAATGACTGTAGCATTTAGCAATTGGCTAAACTGGCATTGGGTGGGTTAAAATAACCAAAACAAAGTCAGACATTCGAGCACGGAAAACACACGTTCAAAGCAGACCTTAGCATTGTGTTAGCAAGAATGTTCACTTAGCATTTTTCTTAAACATCTGCAAACATATTATGGTATTTTTATGCTTTTGAAGAGTCAAAAACGTACATAGAGCACTTTTAATATCTTCCATAAACAAAAATAGTGCAGTCCTAGAAACTCTGTATCCAAATGATGCGTTCAGAATGCGTTCACCACAGAAACAACAATGTGCACATCTACTACAAATTTTCCTACAGCTCTATAAGATACGAGTATGATCTGCTACTGCCTGCCTAGTGACTGACTTTTTAAACTGCTGTTTGTGAATAAACATGCATTTCATCTGCTCAAAATGTTGTAACATTTCTATTACCATACTAACCTGATATTCACTGCATTGAAATATGAAATAATAAGCAAACGTAATACAAAGCCTAACAACATTCACAATGAGGGCTATTATCACAACTAAGTCTGAGTACTTTAAAATCTCCCACACAAAGATATATTTGGACCTCATATTATCATGTATTTTCATTGGCAAAATAAAAACTGGGGCAGTCGCAGAGAGGAGATAGAGTGTATTATTCTCATCATAGGCCTGAAGCTAATAACGCTGCTCTTCCTGCTTGCCAAAAAACGTGCTGCTGCAAGTTTGGAGGATCTTTTACAGGCTGTGTGGGACTAGTTGGGAAGAGAAACAGGTGTGCCTTGATATGTAATTAGGCAAGTGCATTATTTCAGAGGCCTGGAAAGAATATGGCAATGGCTGTTAGTGCTAGCAAGTGAATTATTTGTGCTTCTCTGGTGTATCGCATACATTCAGCAGGCTTTGTGTGGTATGTGTGGATGAATTTGACTTTGACATGCTCCTTGCACAACATCCTGGCATTCATGCTGGAAGACGTCTCAAAACGCAGCTTGGAGGAGATCTTAATATGTTTTAAACGTCACAATTCTCCAGCGAGCTGAGCTATTAACTCAGGTTAGCTTTTGCCTGTCAGCTTTTATTGTTTTGGAATATGTGTGGAACAGTAAACATCAGTGCATGATATAAATCTGAGTCTTCCTTCCTGCACATATTTATTGGTTTGTACTGAAACACAAAGCAAACAGGAACATAGATTGAATTATCAGATGTCGGCTATATGATTTTAGGTATTTATGGTGAGATAAAAGGTGACTTGAGTTTTTTGTTAGTTTAAAATACTTTAGCCAGATTTATTTGCAAGTTTCAGAATTGTAAACACTATGCCTTTGTGGTCATATATAAAACAGCAACAGTTTTACCGAAACATGCTTACACAACTAAAAACACACCTACAAATACAATAATCACTTGAATTTTAATCTATAATTCACACTAGTTGCATTTAAACACCAACATTTTTATTGCTTTTTAAATTATTTGTGCTTACAGGGGCAGATTTTTAAAGGAACAACCTAGTTTTTTGAGAGGGGTCTGGCTGCAGACCGGGTGCAGTGCAAACTGTACTGCATCCAATGCTTTTTAATGGGCTCACCTAACCCCACCCCTAACCCTACCCGCCACAGTGACGTCACTAGCTCAATTTGAGTGCATTGTGTCTGACATTGCATTGCTGAGTGATGCAGTCTCAGCTTGCATCATAAATTCTTGAATCCATTCAGGCAGTCTTTGGGTCTGGTGGGAGCCCTTTTAGCATAGCTTAGCATAAATCATTGAATGGGATAAGACCATTAGCCTCTCGCTCAAAAATTTGTTTTGAAAAGGTATATATAGCGAAAGCTTGACTCTTCCTTAGTTTTATCATGTACAAAAACTGATGGAAAATTAAAAGTCGCTATTTTTAAACACAATCTCGCAGCAATTCGTAACTTTTAGATTTAGTGGCTAATTCGAATAATTATTGGTATTCGTTAGTGTATGAATTTGTACGAATTGGCAACTTAACTGACAAAATGTAAAATAGTAAAGTTTCCCTGTGAAATCAGGCTGTATGTCAATATGACTAGAAGCTATACTGTAATTCTGGCGTAATAAACAGTCAATCTCTGGGTCTGGCGGGAGCACTTTTAGCATAGCTTGACATAAATCATTAATTCATATTGGACCATTAGCCTCTCGCTCAAAAATGAGTTTTGAAAAGGTTATATTTATATATATATTAAAAGCTTGACTCTTTTATATTTTATCATGAAACTGATGGAAAATCAAAAGTCGCTATTTTGTCAACACAATCTCACAGCAATTCGTAACTTTTAGAAGTGGCTAATTTGAATAATTATTCGTATTTGTTAGTGTATGAATTAATATCAATTAGCCACTTAATACAAATTAGCCACATGAAATCAGACTGTATTTTTTATGCCTATATGGCTAAACGTTATCTTTTCATTATAATGTAATTAGTAGCCAATCTCTGGGTCGGGCAGGAGAACTTTTAGCATAGCTTAGCATAAATCATTAAATCAGATTAGACCATTAGCCTCTCATTCAAAAGTTTGTTTTGAAAAGGTTATATTTTTATATCTATTTAAAATGAAAGCTTAACTCTTCCGTAGTTTTATCATGTTCAGAAACTGATGGAAAATCAAAAGTCGCTATTTTTTAACACAATCTCATGAGAATTCATAACTTTTAGATTAAGTGGCTAATTTAAATACTTATTCGTATTCGTTATTATACGAATACATACAAATAAATTAAAATAGTGAAGTTATCTCTTGAGATCAGGTTGTATTTTTTATGCTCATATGGCTGGGAGCTATTCTCTCATTCTGGCATAATAATCAGTTAATCTCTAGGTCTGGCAGGAGCAATTTTAGCATAGCTTAGAATAAATCATTGAATCAAACCATTGTGGAGGATAGTAGCATCAGTGTGCAAGTTCAATATGAACTAAGGATAGCTGATGTTGTGCTGCATCTTTTTTTGTTTAAAGTTAACTTTGTAGTTACTAATGCAGTGAAAATCTGTTTGCTAATTGTACACACATAAACGCATTGGTGCATTGAATGACTTTATGTTTTTGTGAGCTAAACCAGGTTTTTGTGAACTAAGCATAGTATCAGTTGATGAAATACTGTTGTTTTCTGTAAATTTAAACACTCCTATAAAACTTCCATATTTTTACAGTAAATTCCTGGCAACCACTGCCGGTATTTTCCCGTAAATTTAAAAGATCTTTTTAACAGTGTAAATAAATTAAATTTAAATTATAAATGTTGGGTTGATTGAACTAAACAACATTACATTACCTTTATGTAACTTAAGTTCACTTAAATAAATATTCTTTCTTTAAGGTAACTTAACTCCGTTACGTGGAACCTGTTGACATAAAAATGTTAATTAAAGCCAACATATAATTTTTGAGTGTAGACCATTAGCCTCTAGCTTAAAATGAGTTTTAAAAAGGTTATTTTTTTATATATATTGAAAGCTTGACGGTTACATAGTTTTATCATGTATAGAAACTGATGAAAAATTTAAAGTTGCTATTTTTTCAACACAATCTCACAGCAATTCGTAACTTTTAGATTCAGTGGCTAATTCGAATACTTATTGGTATTCATTAGTGTACAAATTTGTATGAATTAGCAACTTAACTGACAAAATGTAAAATAGTAATGTTACCCCGTGAGATCAGGCTGTATTTTTATACTGATATGGCGCTATACTCTCATTCTGGCGTAATAATCATTCAACTTCGCTGCTGTACCATGGCTGAATGATGTCTAGCAGCAAAATAGCTCTCAACTGTCTCTTAAAAATGTGTACATGGTTGCCAGATTTTCAGGCTTGTTTTAATATCACTTTGTGCTATAAGGCTTTGAGCTTTACTTAAAGAGAAACCCTGTAAGATGCTCCATGTACTGCTTTTTCATTCATACAGTTCATTCATCATTTTCCCCCCTCCGTTCTTTCAAAAAATGCAGCAACAGTGGCTTTACTTGGTTACAGGTTTACACAAATCAGTCAATCAGGCATTATGGAACGAGAAATTCTGAGGCACCACAGGACGCAGCGCAGCTGGATTGTCCTTGCTGCAGACATAAATAACAAGAACTATCAAGACCCGGGCCAGCATCTGGGAAAGGGAGAGAGAGGCCGATTGAGAGAGACAGGAAAAAAAAGGTCTTCCGTCACACCATGCTTCATTACTTGGCCCTGTCAAAACACACAATGTGCTGTCAGAACATTCAACTCATGACCCTTTATGGAGTAAGTTCACCCACTGTGGCCCTGATGAGAAAGGACAGGTCCCAGGATTTCTCTTACTGGGCGAGCTCCAAGTAGCACCTGAGCAAACATAAAACGTACGCTCTTTGTTTTTTACCAAGTTATTGCAGAACTTTATCTTACATGTAGGTGGATACAAATTAGAACGGGAAATTATTGGGGATGTGAATGACCTAATGCCAGTCCATTCTTTTTGGAAAAAAATGCCTCAGCCTACATTTTTGCATAAAAATAACTGCTAATAATAATAATTGCTTCAGGTATGTTCAATTGCATTTTTCAAATTTAAAATCTACTCGAGTGCACTCCACTACAAAAAAAAGTAAGCTGCCTTAAATTTTGAAAATGAATCGAATCATCTTTTCAAACTAACTTAAAATATCAAGCTAAAATGTGTATAACTTAAAATGAAAGCTAATAACAACAAGTGCTGTGATTCAGAATAATTAACATTTTACTTGCCCTTAGGGCCACCGGAGAGAGTTTTTCAACACAGCCTCATTGTGAATACATAGTCCTGCATACATTTCTGGGGAGAGTGAATTATGTAGCCAGAGGTACGTATGGCTGCATTTTATCTTTATAATAAATGCTAAAATGAGTATATGACACTGCTGATGGCTTCTGTTTCTTTTATCGCTACCAGCTAACCACTTACCTCTGTGTAGATGGCTTTTACGCTGTTACCAGTTTTCCCAGTGACTTGCCACTACAACGGTGGACTTGAGACGCAGAGAGGAGTTGACCATGACAATGGAGTTTGAGTCTAGTGAAGTACGGTCTCACAAAGCAGGTAAGACAAAAACAAAAGGCAAAGAAATAAAAAAAATTAACAAGTAAATAACAGGGTGAGAACATGGTAAGATCTGAAAATGTGGTAAAAATCAGGCGGCTGTGAGGGTTTTCCTTTTTTTGAATTGCTTTAGAAAACACTATCGGTTGGGTTTAGGGAAGGGGGTGGATGAAGGCATCGTTCAGTCAGTCAGTCAGTCGACAGCATCCTGTGTTGAATTTTTGCAGGAAGAGTAGGCATGAATGGCACTCACGAGAGAAATTTGAGACCCAAAAAAGCATACACTGTGGCCTCTGGTGGATTTGTAAAAACAAAAACTGCAAGAAAACGTACCTCAAGGGACATATTTCGCACTCTCCAGAAATGTACACAGAGTTACGTATTTAGAATGACCCTGGATTGGAATTTTTGAATGGAAGTTGTTGGGTCTGTAAACACTGAATGTGTTGCAGAGATCACTTCTGCCATGCATCACATCCATTTTCCAGAGCTCTTTGTCAAAGTCGATTGCATGTTAGTAATACACACTTTACTCTGAATTCTTAAAATGTCAGAAGTTTCTTAAGGGCAAGGAAAACAGACCAAAATATATTATTTAAAAGTTATTAGCACAAGGTTAAGTGCAAACAGTTAATGGTGGTAAAGTGACAGAGCTTAATGTTTATGCTTTTACCATACAGTTAGATGCATTTAGACTTTTTTTAAATTGAGTTATTTTTGCAATAACAGGGATAATATCATTAATAATGTGTCTGAATAATTTCAGGCAAAAAAATAGTTAAAACAAGAGTTACAATAAAGGAAAGACAAGATCATAAGCAAATTAGAATTATTAAGAGTAATAGTTTTAAAACTATTAACACAAATGGAGCAGTTGAATATTACATCCACATTATTTGTAGACTACATGGCTCTGATATGATGAGGAAAAAAATACATAACAATCAAAGCGAAATTTAAGAAATGTTCAAATATAAAGAGAGAGCCACAATTGCACAGTAAAATACATTTACACACATGCACAGAAATTCCCTCAACTCCCTCCATATGCCGCGTCCCGTTGTGCCTCGGAATTTCTCGCTCCATAATGCCTGATTGGCTGATTTGCGTAAAACCAAGTAAAGCCACTGTTGCTCCATTGTTGGAAAGAACTGGGAGGGAAAAAGGAGAGCATATGCTCTGCCTTTATCCACAGTATGCATGTAGACTTTATGAGCGGAAGAAAAACATTAACAGATACAATAGTTCGTATGCGATTAGACCCTAATAATCATAAATAAACCTAAAGCAATAAATTAAGAGTTCAGATGCAAAAATCTCTTAATATCGGCTGAAAATTTCTCCTAAAATGAACATTTTTTCTCAGCTTCATACAGTATGTTTATGTTCAGTAATATCACTTTAAAGTCAATGAAAGAAACCTATTCATCACTATAAAAGTAGTATTACTGCCTACACACAGTAGTTGGAAAAAAAATACTAGTTTTAGAAGGAAATATCAAACTGCATTTAGAGGTTTCTGCATCTAAACTCTACAACTAGCCTTAAAAATATAAATAAATACATACATAAATAAATGAAAAGGAATTTTAGCTAACTTAAATAGTGAACAATATTTGTATTCTAATAAAAGAAAAAGATTTTCATTTTGTGCTCTATAAGTGAACATTATATTTTACCACTTTGTCTCTATTTTTTTTATTTCAAATGTATTTTAAACTGTTTCTATTTAGTTTCTTTCATTTGACCAAAGAGCAAGAAGTGATTTTTTCTATAACACAAACCATATAGACCTTCATCGAGAACATTTAATAACCTAACCTTCATTCACCTCTGCCAGTTGTCTACAGTAGCTGTTTGTCTGATGTGCATTACAGACACACAGATCTCTTCAGCTTTCCTCAGCTCTGATAATCCCAGAAACTTAGGGGGGCTCAGGCTGAGACCATCCAGCCGGAACCACTAATTGAAAACCTCAGTCCACTAATTCTGAAGGCATGATCTCCCCCTCAGAAGCCCTGATAAACATGAGCTTACGTACAGAATCAATACCGGTTGCCTGGAGATGCATTGGCGGGCCGCGGGCTTTGATCGTTGTATCTACCCAATGCCGTTTTTTCCTTTTCATTAGCCTGCATTAGCTTTCTGCCCAGAGGCTTGATCTAACACACAAGAGGGGGAGAACTAAAGGAAAATTGCGCTAAACAATTATCCAATTAAAAGGCTTTTGCCCTAAATGATTGGCTGAGTGCTGATGAACTTGACGGGTCATTGCATTATTGGCTCTATATACTGAGGAAAACTAAGTAATAAATGGAAAACTCCTAAATTGTTGGAGCCTTTTAATCACTTTGGGGCTTTTTTGGTTCTTGGATGTAAACACAGACTGATGGAGTTTACAGAACACCATTAAATGCCCTGTGAAATTAAAATAAAAACATTTAGATGACAGATTCAGTCGGTTAGTTTTGTGGATATCTATAAGCTAGTGTGCTTTAAAACAATGATGACATTCACCTATAGAAAAAATAAAACTGATATAAACATTCAAAGAAGGGCAGCACGGTGGTGCATTGGGTAGCGCTGTTACCTAGCAGCAAGAAGGTCATTGGTTTGACCCTCAGCTGGGTCAGTTGGCATTTTTGTGTGTAATTTGCATGTTCTCCGGGTGCTCCAGTTTCCCACACAAGTCCAAAAGCATCCACTATAGGTGAATTGGGTAAATTAAATTGTCCATAGTGTGTGTGTGTGAATGGATGTTTCTCAGTGTTGGGTTGCAGCTGGAACGGTATCCACTGTATAAAACATATGCTGGATAAGTTAGTGGTTCATTTCGCTGTGGCGACCCCAGAATAATAAAGGGACTGAGCCAAAAACAAAATGAGTGAATGAATAAACATCCGAAGCTTGCAGTTTGTCACCTTCATCTAAATGGATCAACAATCCATTTTTTTTTCACGTCACCTCACACTTCAGTTTCTCATAAAATCTTGACCAATCAAATGCTCTCTACCTTCTGACATGTTCCGCCTCCTTCAAAACGCTTCACATTTGTTTTTCATTTAATGCGCTTGATCCCAACCACTCTCACTGGCAGAGCTGTGATATTTTTCAATGGAAAGAGCTACTCTCCTCATTTTTTAGTTGACAGTACGTTAAACATTGAATAAAAAATGCACATTTAAGCACTTCACATGACTTTTAACAAATAAAAACAGAGTTCACTGAAATTGCAAACTTCCAAACGCTAAGAACAGTATGCGAGACGAGTAGTATGTTCAAATTCGAAAAACAGTATGCGAGAAGAACCTAAATAACCTACTACATCTGGTGAGATTCTGAAGTGCACATTGGATGCGAGAGAATGAGAGTGAATCAACGCAACGGATGCGGGTAGGTCACGTGATCATGCCAAAAATTTCCATTCATACTACTCACATTTATACTGTATGGGATGAATAACAGTCGAGTAGTACATTTAAATTCAAATGCAGAACCTACTGAGTGGTAGGCGTTTTCAGACCTTGTGTTTTGGCTGTTCATTTACTCAACAACAGTGCTTGGTAGAGTGAAATCCAAACTTTTGAAAACAGGTTTAAAGCTTACATTTTTGAAAATGATACTATTTTAATTCAATGCCAACTATAAAAATTTTATGTGATATAAACAGTGATGTTATGTGCATATATACAGATCGCAAACATGTAGTAGTATTTGAGTACTTGACAAGCAAAACAACAATAGTGAATGAAGCATGTGCGTATGTATATATTATTTCTTTACAAAGCGCCATCACCACCTATTGGTCTGCAATATGTAATGCAGAATATTTAGTCAAGGCAATGTTGCTAAAAAATAAACTTTTTTTAACGATTTAAGTGCAAAGTGCTGGGTGCAAAAGCATTAAGGGCATGTCCGAATCCACTTTTGGTATTTTAAGGACGGAAAAATACATGGCACATGGTCTAACAGGGTTGAGCTTATCCTCTTAATGAGTTATGGGTGTGTTTTGAGAATAAACCACTCAGAGCCTCATCTTTCATTCCCTTTGAGAGTGGAACAATTCGCGTCACACCATGGCGCATTTGCTATTTACATGGCAGAATTTGTAAGTGGAAAAACAGAACCCTTTACTAGTGAGAAAAAAGTTAAACAGCAACTGCAGCGAGAGGATAAGAAAGAGCCTCCTCCAATCGGCATTTACTTTTACTTTCTTTTGTGGACAAGGAAACATGTTGTACGCACAGACATGCAGTAGCCTACATAATTAATTTAGTTTGTTAAGCGCAAAGATTTGTTTCAAAATTAATTCTACATTCAGTTCTAATTTCCAGCAAACAAATAAATGAACAGTAATAACGAAGTGTAGTCAAAAAAGTTATTTCCAAATACACATGCTATGCGCCAAATTGTAAAAAACCTGTCAGGTGGGCAAATCTAAGCTTGTTTTAATAAAACAAATATAAATATACATATAATAAATAATACTGCTAATAACTTTATACTAAAGAAAGTTGTCATGAATAGACTGAAAAAGACCCAGGGATGAAGAAGGCATGAAGGTGTAACCCAGCCGATCCTACGCCACCCAACCCACTACCAGCTGGTATCCAACCGGCGACTTTTCGCATGGGAGTCGGTTGCTCTACCAAGGAGGCTAAAGACTATGGCCTCTAACGTCTGTCACTATAGAGCTACAAAGGCAGTGGTTTTTATATTTATGTAGAAAATAATATTTTGAATCCTTTAATACTTTTTCATTTGTAAAGACAATTCTGTATTGCTGTACATCCTATGTGTAATAAGCAATGTGTAAGCGAGGTGCACAACATCTTAACACAACTCTTTTTTAGACTGAAGCACTAGAGTCCACAAAGTGGCGCAAATGGATTTGCTATTTAAACAATGTAGCGGAAAACAGAAAATTAAGGTTGCGTTGACCTGATAATAGCAACATGGCGGGGAAACACGACTTGCACCATTTTGCGCCTGGTGTATGATAGGGCCCTATATGTAGTGTATTTCTATTGTTGGTCAGCGCGATGGCGCAGTGGATAGAGCTGTCTTCTCACAGCAAGAAGCATTTTTGTGTGGAGTTTGCATGTTCGCGTGGGTTTCCTCCAGGTGCTCCGGTTTCCCCCGCAAGTCTAAAGACATGCACTATAGGTGAATTGGGTAGACTAAATTGTCCATAGTGTATGTGTGTGACTAGAAGTGTATGGGTGTTTCCCAGTGATGGGTTACAGCTGAAAGTGCATCCACCGCATAAAACCTATTCTGGATAAGCTGGATAACGGTTCATTCAGCTGTGGCGACCCCAGACTAATTAAGGGACTAAGCTGAAAAGAAAATTAATGAATTACTTTTAATTGCTGTGTAGATGTAAGCTGAATCTTTGAAAGAGAAAACCATTATATTTACATTGCCATTACATTATTCGGCAGGCTTTGTTACCAATTAAAAGAACTAAAAGGGTTTCCATGTATATGGATAAAACTGAGAAAAAAGGAAGCATGAGTTGAACAATTATGGTCTACAAAAAGGTTTTACTCAGAACAGCAGAAATAAACAGTTATCTGGTTAAATGAATTTGCTCTAAATGATTGGTCATGTACTACGGTGAACTTGATGGGTCGTTGCATTATTGGAGCACATACAGACAAATCTAAATTAGAAAGCAGGAAAACTCTGAGATTTAACAGACGATCGTTTTGGAATTAATTGGGGTGAACGCAAACACATTTACACAAAACTATTTTCAAATAGAAACCAAATACGTTTATGTGTTTTAGCTATACACAACAATTATGTTTTAGGGCCTGAAAATGCAAACATGAATGCTGCAAGGGTGTGAATGTTAACATTTTATTCAAAGATACCAATGTTATCTCCGCGCCACTTACAAAAAATTTAAATAAAAAATTATGTTCAGCATATAGACATGCATGAGTTCTAGACAATCAAAACAGCAATGGCTTTGAAATGGCAGCGAAATCTATATTTACTGGCCTGGCATGAATAACACATGCTAAGTATGTTTTGACAATATCTCTGTAACTGTATTTGATTTATTTGTAGTAAAGTCATGTGTGGTTTTTGAAAGGGTAAACATGTAATGAACACATTGTGTGCACTGAGCATTACAGTAGCAGGTCATGTGATCTGGCCTTTAATTTTTTTAACTACAATTATTATTATTTGTTATTTCTTTGCCATGAAACACATAAACTGACATCTAAAATGAATGGCATGCATCAAGCGAAAAATGCATTAAGAGGTCTACTGCAGTGGTTCCAGAAATGGTGGTCAGAATTGCTAAACCAATTAATGCATTTTATTAAACTGATAGAATTACCATATTTTACCCATAACTAACAAAAGTAAAAAATAGCATCTAATATAAAAAAAATACATGGAAATAAACACTATCAGCCTTTTAGACTCCTAAGTTAGATTAACAATACACTAGCGTCAGTTGCAGCAGATCGATTTTATGCCACCATGTCTGATTTTCCAACATCTTTTCCTGTATGTTAAAAATAAATACAGATCATGACTGAACATGGAGGATAATCTCTAAAGTTAAATCAAGCTTAGACTTAAGTGTGACCACCTACCTAATGTTGGTGATTTAATGTTGAAATTAAACTAATTAATAAAGGATCTATTATAAATTCCGTGATTGTTAGACTGTTGTATTTATTTGTGTGTGTTGTCAAAATACTCATGTCTAAATAAGCCTATTGGTGGATAAGTTAGTATGTTTATAATCACAACTAAGGATAGTGGCGGTTGCAAGTTATTGATATTGTTATTTTGGGGGTCATAGATTGCATAGTTTACAGTATAGTTCACATTTGGCAAAACTTGTTGTAAAACATATTTTCCTCAATCACAGATGGGATTTGGACGGCATTGGATTTCCAAGAGGAATTTGCCCAAATCCTTCTTGGCCCAAAATAAAAGTAGGTAATTTTCTGTGGAAGTTTTATAGTGGTTATGGCAGAAAACATAGTGATTTTCAGTTTTAAGACAGGATCAAAAATGCAATGTCTGTGAAACACACATAACTCCCTAAAAAATATAGTCCCGTAAGAAGTACAGTTCCCACCTAAAGGAGCTTAAAGGGCTAACGGTGTTCCAGGGTTATAGATAAAACAGGCAAGAAGGAAATATGAACCATATGAAACATGGTCTTCAAAAAAAAAAAAAAAAAAAGAAAGCAGAAATAAACCATAAGTGTTCTCAACTGAATAGCTCTCTCAGCCTGGACATTTTCTGACAATGATCCCTGGAATCTATATGCTGTTCATGAGATTAAGTTTATAAGTACAGTCTTACAAACATTTCTCTGATACAGTACCTTACATCCATCATCCTAAAGGGGTGGTCCACAATGTATTTTTAAGGATTGGTTGTGTTTAAAAGATGCAAAGCAATATGTGCTCATGCTTCACTTGTAGAAAATCACGTTTTTTTTTCATATCCTACTTTGATTATATACAGCTACTCCACTAACATGAAAACGACTGTCATATTTCCTAATTCGTTGAAAGACCCGCCCTCAAAAGGCTCTGATTGGTCAACTAACATAATGTGCTGTGATTCGTGGATTGGCTCCAGGTCACTCCCCTACAAGCACGCGCTTTAGTGTTGTGTAAACAGTCCAGTCAGAGCAGCTGTTAGCAGAGTTAGCTGCTTGAATCTGACAGAAATGAAAAGCACACAGCTCACGCCTGCTCTCTAAAATAAAATCTGACAAGTGTCTTTCACATATATTTGTAATGAGCATGTGTAAGTAATATGAAATGTTCACATATCTTTTGCGAGTTTGTTATTTAAGATGTAGAACACAGGGAAAGCAATCACATAGAGAGACACTGCATGCGCTGCTGTAGATTGTGGGTGTTTACAGCGGTTTGACTGATAAATATGAATTTGTAGCTAAATTGTTAGCAGTGCCAAACAGCATTTGCCATTGTTTACATACTTGTTTATGTCCTCGCGACAACATACCGTTAACACTAGAAACTGTGCCTGTAGTTGATCAATTTTAACAAATAAAAATGCTTACAGGTTGTGGCTCACATTCCACAGCATTGTCAGTTGAAGGAGTTTTTAGCTGAAATCAGCATTGAACTGCGAGAGATTCTGGAAATTCTCCTTTGTCAAATGCTAGAGCTATATCTTTTTTTAATAATTCTTTAGAACATACTGTAAGTACTTCTTTCTTTGTGCCGTGTCCTTTGTAAGCCCAAATACAGAAATAGAACAAGCTGTGTGGAAATAGTAGCGTGTGGATAGCATTTTAGCTTTCACTTGCCTCTGGCCATGCCCCTTCGCTGTGCAGGGTGTGTGCGCATAGTGAATTCATGTAACCGGAAGTCCATGTGATCTTACTAGCCCGGATGTATTTTATTTTTGTAGTCCCCAGATTTTGTTCACTGTCAACTTTGCTAAGCTAACTCTGTAAAAGCTCATGTCTCCTTTAGCATTCCACTTTGGCGTGTACGCTTATTTCACGCGGCCGCCATTTTAAAGAACCAAAGCGAGAATGCCGTGGGAAAAAACCTGGAAGTATAGGACCAGCAGCACAGTAAACATTGCAGTAACATGCTGTGCACTACAAACCTCCAGCTGTTGCCGAGATTTCAAAATGCAGAAATGGTGTAAACATCACTTATATATCATTCAGTGAAGTTTAATTCAAACAATTAAAAGCAATTTAGCATCAAACAACATCAAATCTCTTTACGAGTAATATGTTCAAATGTCCTTGGCTTCAGCTCATGGCTCCATCTAAATACAGTGTGAACGCTTTCCTGCTTCAGCCTATGTAACCCGGAGAGTGACAAAACACTGCAGTCTTCTGTAGCACATCCTTGTGTTGTCTGTAATAGTGTTGTCGTAGTACTGAAGTTTCCATTTCCGCTGACATTGAAGCGCCGCTAAACGCGGATGACTCGACTGATCTTCACGGCTGCTTCGCGCTCCAGTCTCCGTGTATCTGTGTTTGCACTCAGTTTTCCGCTCTTCACCCAGTGTAAACACAGATACACAGAGACTGGAGTGCAAAGCAGCCGTGAAGATCAGTTGAGTCATCAAGCAGATCGCTCGTCTGTGTGTGAACTCGGTAAACAGCATAGGGTGAACTGATGACCTTCTTGGCCTTTCACAAACATTTCTGTTGAGCATGTGAACACAATGGCTAATCAGCGCTGTTTTTAAGAAAGATATCAACAGTGCATAAATGTTAGTGGGAAATTGGCGGTTTTTCTTTTAATTCAGTATCATGACACTAATATAGTGAAAGAATCAGTTCATTTACTCGAGTTTGATAAATGGCATCTAAAACGTGTGTTTGAGAAAGAAAACGTTAGCTAACTAGTGCCATTTGCCTTAACTTAGCTAATAATGAGCTCTAATATCCCTTTTTATTTTCACCAATCCTTCAGAACAGACCTTCGGGTCACTGGGAATGCGTTGAAATTATACATTTGTGTCACTTTCTCTTCACTGATAAGATATACAGCCAGGTACACAATGTTCCTATGTAACTCCCAATGATACTTCCGGGTTTCTTCTCACCGCAGCCTTGATTTCGCTTTTAAAAATGGGAGCCGCGTGAAATTAGTCTATTACTTTGAAAAGTGTTCGCACAGCTACATTACACATCAACTAAAGTTTTAAATATGACATCGTAGTGGACCACCCCTATAATGTTCAAATGAGCAATTCCACAAACAACTGAACATTTTTACCTGCCTAAGCAGAGATAGAGACATTCAAAGCAATAACACACAACATGTGTTTTTGCAATTGCGATAAAACACAAATGATGTACATTTTGCATAAAAAATAGTGAGGCGAGGTAAACAAAAAAGCTTTAAGCATCCTTATAAAAAGAAATGTACAGAGGTGTGGAAACACTGACAAAATCTCTATTTGGCAAAAAAAAGTGAATCTAAAGACTATCTGAAGTTATTATGGAGCTGCGTAAAGGATTTCTTGATAGGTTAACAATGACAGGTTGCCATAAAAAATGAATAAGCTCAACCTCCACCCGTCGTGCATAGTCAGTACTGAACGAGATGCTTCTGTCTTGCAAAACCATCCGTTTTAAGGCTTGCCAATGGATCTTTGTGTACTCAATGAGGTCCACGTGAACTGCATTTTCTACAATTAAACCGTGTGAAAGTTAAATGATGATCTATCGCTCTGGCACGGTTTTCCCAGGGTTTCTTTTGAGCCGTACCAAAGGCCCCGAGCTGTCTTTGTAGAACAGACTTAAAAAGCATCATACTCGTTAGCTACTTGATAAATAATGAAAACACCACAAACTACAGAGAGAAAAGGCGAAGCTGCAGCACATTTGGATTCAAGCTCGCTCCGTGCCCTGGTAAGGTCTCTAGATCATTACTGACGATTCAATACATTAGTGATGTTCAAACGGTATGGGTGTGTGTCATCTGACATCAAGAGTACGAGACGTAATTTAACAATTAATGTAAGATCTATTGATGATGCCGGCTCCATGCTGGGCTGCTGTTGACGTGAACTGGAGAGTTCACCTTATTGGGGGAGTCTTCAAAAGCTAATGACGCACATAGCTATGCATTTGGTGGTCAAATGCCTTACCATTGGTATGACTCACACAAAGCACAACCTAAATAAGTCAAATAGAGTTTGCATGTGATCTGAAAAACAAATGCCAAAGGAATATTGTCTCTTTTATTACTCACCCTCAAATTGTTCTAGATCATTTCGTCCCATGGAAGAGGGAAGGTGAATACTGAAAGATATGCTGACAGCTCAGTGTAATAAAAGTGAGAAGGAACTGGAGCTGTGAGGCTGTGAAAAAGCACCATAAAGCTCGTCCGTGTGTCATATTTCAACTCTCTTAAACCATATGAGAGCTTTATGTGTGGAAAGAATTCAATTTAACAGTTTATTTGACAAATAATGCATCAAACGCCAATGAGGTACAATCTGGTTTTGCCTTTTTACTGTACTGACAAAAACTAATCGTTTTTTTTTTTTTTTTTTTTGTGAGTGTGTTTTACAGAAGAAATAAAGATGTTTGAAAATGTTAGCTAATGAAGACTTTTAAACTTCTCCTTTACTTGTTCGATTTACACAGAACAGTTAAAATGTGATACAATGGAAGATCTGAATTGACTTCTTTATTCACCCCAATTCTAGATTATCCTGATTTCACCCCTGGAATTCTGGATGATGGTTTTAAACGCTGCTGCAATTCGGGAATTGTCAGGCTTGGGGACATGTTTTCAGAAAACAAACTAATGTCTTTTATGGAATTAGCACAGAAATACCAATTAGTCAGAAAAGATTTTTTAAGTTTTCTTCAGTTGAGACATTATATGACTAACAGTACAGCGCATGTCTTCTCTTGAGAGCATATTATTTTTATCATCAGGAAAGATGTCTGTGGATCAATTTTATGGTCGATTTTATGGGTCTGTAAATTCAATCCCTTGTATATCTTCTGATATACAAAGAATTAAAAGTAAAAAGCAGGTAGAGTTAGTTAGCGAAACATGGTATAATATTTGGGCTAATGTTAAGAAATATCTGTTCATACATGTACAAGAAATAAAATATAATACACAGACTCCATATCTTCGCAGACATCTATTTATCCCTTCTAATTCGCCTTTTCGTTTAAAATGTAAAACTGATGTGGGTACTTTAATGTAAAGGTTTTGCTCTTTGGTGCTGGGGGAAATGGAAAAGATCTTTAACATGTATCTTTAACAGGGTATACCTAATGGACGTACTTTTTCATCAGCTAATAAGAAACTGTATAACTTATTAACCTTGCCGCCAGAAAAAATATTTTACTTTATTGGATTAGTTATAAATCCCATCACTTAAGGGTTGGCACAAGACCCATGTTTTACCCCAAAAAACATTTTTTCAAAGTTTGGACTCCATATTTGGATTATTTCTAACCTAATCTTTGTCCTATCATGCTAAAAGGAATATTGTAACAATATTATTATCTGAAAAATAAGCAATTTTTTAGCCCTTTTTCTGTTTTTATTTGGGGTAGTCCTGTTATATATAAAGAATTATTAGCCCCCCAGGATTTTTTTTCTTTTTTAATATTTAAATCCAAATGATGTTTAACAGAGCAAGGAAATTTTCACAGTATGTCTGATAGTATTTTTTCTTCTGGAGAAAGTCTTATTTGTTTTATTTTGGCTAGAATAAAAGCAGTTTTTTTAAGGACAATATTATTAGCCCCTTTAAGCTATATTTTTTTGATAGTCTAGAGAGCAAACCATCGTAATACAGTAACTTGCCTAATTACCCTAACCTGCCTAGTTCACCTAATTAACCTATTTAAGGATTTAAATGTCACTTTAAGCTGTTTAGAAGTGTCTTGAAAAATATCTAGTCAAATATTAGTTACTGTACTGAAAAAAATCTTCTCTGCGTAAACAGAAATTGGGGGGAAAAAAACTGCGTGACTGTCTGAAAAATTCTGACTTCAATTGTATGTGTGTGTGTGTATATATATATATATATATATATATATATATATATATATATATATATATATATATATATAGTTTTTGTGTCGATACCTTTCTTTGTGTGTCTTTTGAAAATGGATTGTTGTTTCTGTATTATTGTGAAAATCCAAAAAACATATTTATTTTTAAAAATGTGATACAAAGCCTTTTTTCCTCAAACATGAGTCTTGGGTGTTTCAGCAATTTTGGATAGTACACCATCAAGGATTATTATTATTATTGTGTATAAAACAGCTGAGCAGATTTTCAAGTTTATTTCATGAATAGAAAGTTCTGAAGAACAGCATTTACCTGAAATAGAAATCTTTTGTGACATTATAAATGTCTTTATAGTTACTTTAATCAATTTGAATGAAATTTCTGTAATTTATTTAATAAATTAAATCAAAGCATTTAAAAAGTATAATGCTAAATAATTTTTAAAATAACAGGAATAAAATAAAAGTATATTTTAAAAACTTTAAAAGTGTGTGTGTGTGGGTGTGTTTGTGTGTGTGTTTGTGTGTGTGTGTGTGTATATATATATATATGAGCAATTTCATATGAGTAGCAGTGTGATATGGCTGTATATCGGCACTGGTGGAGGCGTGCGTTGCCTTAGTGTCATATCGCATTACTCGTGTGACATTGCTCATATATTCACGTACATGAGTGGCTTAGTGTCCCACCAGTGACATTATACAGCCATATTGCACTGCTTTGAGTGTGGTATTGCATTTATACAACATTTTGACGATATAATTGTGTATATAAAAAAAAATCAAACACAGAGTCTAAAAGCTCTTTTGTATGAGAAACTCCTTTCTTCCGCCATTAATTTACATCTGCAGCTGACGGTCAAAACAGCAGAAACTTGCTACTTCACAAACATCACCTTAGAGCTAGTATTTGAATGATTCTCTAGTGTAATGTCTAATGTGATGACAAAACAGGTGATTTTGCTCATATTTTAAGATATCTTACTTAATCACGCGAACAGTGTGCACATTGTAACCACAAACTGTAAACTCTAAACAGTGCAGTTGTTTCACAGTCATCACCAAAGGAAACATGAATAGAACAAACTACTGAATCTGAACACATCCTGTGTGAATGAATCTACACCATATAAAAGGACTGGCAAGTGTTTCAAAACAGTGTCAGTATATATTAGCACAACCCAAACAGAGACCTTTGCATCCATTGGTTTTCCCACTAGTGATGTTTAAAAGCAGTCAGTCCATGATCTGCTCCCAGCAGGCCTTTGCTTTAAGTTTCCCCTCTGAAATGTCACTTATCTGCTCTTACATAACAAACGGCCTTTAGGAGGGCACTTTTAATCATGGGCAGAATGCAATCTCGCATGAGCGTTTATGATCTGCGCCGATACATCTGCAAGGCTGCTGTTCTCCATATGAACTGCAGCTCCTATGAACCATTGCCAAAACATCTCAATGTGCCCCATGATTTATGGAAGCTAAAGTAAAATTGAGATCTCGAGAGAGAATAATCGGAAGACTATGGGTTTAGCAGGCATAATTCTCTTTTTGACCGAGCATATAAATCAATCAACTGAAGCACAAAACAGAAACTCTCACTAATGTTTTTTCTTCTAAAGCCCAGCAAGCAGAGACACACAAAGACCAACAATTTAGTGCTATATCATTTCACAATTGCGCAGACATGTCACAAATCAACAACCCTTCAAACAGAAGCTCTTCTAAAGATTGTGCACAGAAAGTTCAGTTTTAAGTGTTGTACAAAACAAAAAGACATTATTGAATGGCAGCAGTGAAACTGTAATGCATCGTGTAAAGAAACAGAAATGGATAAACAATTTCGGTGTCTGTAAAAATATAATGAACATCATTCTGCAGCCCATTTCATCTCACCAGGAAACAAAACTAATCCTTTTAGACTCCTAATGCTATCAAACCACTTTGATATAAATTTGCTGGGAGAGAATTGCAGACGTCAATTTTTTCTCCTATTGATGGCCATTCAAAACTGACTGCATTAAATGAAATGTCTCTGTCTGTCTGATGCTTTCACATTTCACGTCTCAGGAAATGTGCGATGGTGTGTGTGTGTGTGTGTGTGTGTGTGCGTGCATTCTTGAGGTAGATCTGGAAGTCATATATTTTTCTTGTAATTTGTTTGTGCTGCACAATATTTCACATTAGTTTTCAGGTTTGGCTACGTGATTGAATCTCAGTCAGTGTGTTTTTCAGGCAGGGTTCTTTTTCTGTGTATTAAACCATGTTTTCCAGTAAAATACACTTAACATTAAAAAGAATCAATGCAATTTTTGAAAAATTCACCACTGCATTTATTTGAGCAGTGGATAGTTTATAAACAGTTTAAAAAAAACAGTAAAAATATACAGTATTACTGTTCTGCTCAGATTTTAGACTTTTTTTCCTGTGAAGCTGAACTTTAAGGTCCAGTGCCATGAGTCTTCAGAAATTATTGCAATATACCAACTTGGTGCACAAGAATAATATTACTTACCGGCCACTTTGTTAGGTACACCTGTCCAACTGTTTGTTAAAGCAAATTTCTAGTCAGCCAATCACATTGCAGCAACTCAATGCATTTAGTCATGTAGACAAGATCAAGAAGATCTGCCACAGTCAAAAGCGAGCATCAGAATGGGGAAGAAAGGCGATTAAAGCGACTTTGAACGTGGCATGGTTGTTAGTGCCAGATGGGCTGGTCTGAGTATTTCAGAAAATGCTCATCTACTGAGAGTTTCACGCAAAACTATCTCTAGCATTTACAGAGAATGGTCTGAAAAAGAGAAAATATTCAGTGAGTGGCAGTTCTGTGGACACAAATGCCTTGTTGATGCCAGAGGAGAATGACCAAATTGGTTCTAGCTGATAGAAAGGCAACAGTAACTCAAATAACCACTCGTTACAACCGAGGTATGCAGAAGAGCATCCCTAAACGCACAACACGTCCAAGCCTGAGGAGGATTGGCTACAGCAGCAGAAGACCACACTGGGTGCCACTCCACGCCACAAAGATTAAGGCAGTTCTGAAGACAAAAGTGAATCCAACCCGACCAGTACTAGTACTAACCTAATACCTAATATAGTGGCCGGTGAGTGTATTTCTTATTATTAATTTAATAATCAGCTGTAATTAAGCAAAAAAAAAAAAAATCAAAAACGTGTCAAGATTATAATGTGAATGTCAGTTTTGTCTGAATAGCCATTGCAATATTTCTGGAACAAACTCCCTCTGTTTCAAAGATACAATTTTGAACCAAATTCTATATTCATTACTTCAAACCTCATTCTTTTGGTCCAACCCTTAAAATGTGGTTGGCAGCCTGAATAAGGTATATCTTAAAGCATAGGTGTCAAAGTCAATTCCTGGAGGACCGAAGCTCTGCACAGTTTTGCTCCAACCTTAACCCTATCAAACACAGCTGATCCAAATAATCAAGGTAGACAAAAAAATCTTGAACACTTGGATTATTTGGAAAAGCTGTGTTTGATTAGCGTTGGAGCAAAACAGTACAGAGCTGCGGCCCTCCAAAAATTGACTGACACCTACAGTATGTCTTAAATAAAATATTGTCATTTGACTAAATTATCACCTTTTATTTATTTCCTTGAACCTTCAAATAATGTTATGTTTTTCTGCTTTTTATATTAAATAGCATGTTTAGTTTTCTTTGAGAGTTTGAAATTATTTCTGCAGTGTTTTCTTTTATTTAGTTATTTCTTTATTCTTTCTTGTAATTATTATTAACTTTATATTTTTGTTTTATGCATTTTATTTTTAAATCCAATGTATATGTGTTTGCTTTAAAAATAACAAAGAATCTTTTGCTGAAATTCCAAATAAACACATTTTCATATTTTCAGAACTGATTATTCCTTTAGATAGCACTTATGTGAAACTATAAATATCTAACCTGTCACGTTTGATTAACTTAATGACTATTTAAAGAATAAAAGTGTCTGATTTATTAAAAAAGAATAGTATTTGTTGGAATAGAAATATTTTGTAACATTATAATTGGCTTTCCTGTCACTTTTAATTAGTTTAATGCGTCTTTCTGTAGTATAAACGAGACTAATCAGTTTATTGCATCTATACAGCGCAATAAATTTTATATATACACTCACGGGCCAATTTATTGAACATGACAATGAGATTACCATACTCAAATGGCCTCCACAGTCACCAGAACTCAATCCAATAGAGCTCCTTTGGGATGTGGTAAAATGCGAGATTCGCATCATGAATGTGCAGCCGACAAATCTGCTGTAACTGCATGAGGCTATCAAGTCAATATGGACCAAAATCTCCTAGGAATATTTCCAGTTCGTTGTTAAATCTATGCCACGAAGGATTAAGACAAAAGGCAAAAGTGGGTACAACCCAGTAGTAGTATGTACCTAATAAATTGGCCAGTTTATATATATATATATATATATATATATATATATATATATATATTTTTTTTTTTTTTTTTTTTTTTTTTTAACCATATATGCCCATACAGCACTTCAAACACATCTTTAATACAAAACAAAGCAAAAATCCAGATTTAATGTCAATTACAATAGCAGTGTTTCTGAGAACCTGTAAGTCTGTCCCGTTTTCTTGTTTTCTGCCTGCGGTCAACATGCTTGGAGCTCAATGTGGGTATTGTTAAGGCCTTGAGATATTGCCAGAGCACCATGTCCTGTGTCTAATATAATCAGTCTCACTGAATTACTATCCCAGCTAATAACATTATGACCTGGTGACACCAATTTAGTCCCTTTAGGCAGGGGCTCTCGACTCCTTCATATTACACGGTCTGTTTGCCTCAGCTGCTTTCTGTGGAGATTTCTTAGGTGTCTGCACAACACATATGGAAAAAAATAGCACCACGCTAAATACTGAGTGATTAGTCTCTAAGGCCCCTGAAAAAAGGACTTTTTAGACAGACTTCTGAGCCAACAAACAAATGCAGTCTGAATAATGAGGTTTAAAAAAAAAAAAAAAACGTTATACAGAAGTTCATCCAAGTGGCAACCAAGAAAAGCTGTCATAAAAAGATTGAGTGAGGAAACTGTACGCTTGTGTAAGCAGACACTAAGGAATGGCCGTTTATTGATGCCTACGGGCACAAACCGAATATCATCCACTTCCATTAATACAAAACATCTGGACTCTCTTAGCATCACACAGAAATCATGTTGTTGTTTTTTTACATCTTATATTTCAGCTGAAAAAAACCCTCAAAGTGTCAGAGGCACACAAAAGGTCCTTGTGTTTGCATTTACGCATGAGGAGTACTAACGCATAATTTGATTAACTACCAAGTGGCAGAAAAATACTATAAACTAATAAAAATGATAAGGCAGTGATTATTTTTTGCTTCATATCAGTCTGAAAATAATTATATTATGAATATCCACAGGCATACATTCCAGGAATTTAATTTAACCATGAGACACGGGCATTCATTTGAGCTCATTTGTTTAATAAGATGTAAAATCAAAGTAAGGAAAGTAATTCTGTACTTTAATAAACGAAGAGTTGGACTTTGAAACATTTTGGATGGTTTGAGAGTTTGTAACTGCTTATAAACACTGTTTCTCTTGTCATTTTGATCTGTTTATTTATTGTTAACAAGTTTCTGCAACTCTTGGCAATATACCTACAATACATGTTTTTCATTTTCTGCCGTCACTATTGCAGACAGACTGCGCTCAGAAAGGATACACCGTATTTTTATGGTCCTCTTAAAACATTCTTTAGGCTGGAAGCAACTACATGTCAAATAACTCCTATTGTCGAATTAGTAGACTGCTGGTTTAGAGTTAAAGTGAGGGTTAAATAAATAAGCTTGTACTTTCCAAGTTACTTATAGTCAGTAATGTGTGCTGGGTTAGCGTATGGGTTATTCTAGAATTGCAGGTACATGTTGTGTCTTCAAGATCAACCAAAAACTTAACAAAACTGTTTGGAATGATAACACCTATTTTATTGTTGTTTATGGGCAACACGGTGGCTCAGTGGTTGGCAGAGGTTGGTCGCTGGTTGAAGTCCCGACTGGGCCAGTTCTGTGTGGAGTTTACACGTTCTTACCATGTTCGTGTGGGTTTCTTCCAGAAGCTCTGGTTTCCCCCACAGTCCAAAGACATGTGGTATAAGTGAATTGAATAAACTAAATTAGCCGTAGTGCATGTGTGTGAATGAGTATGTTTGGATGTTTCCCAGTACTGGGTTGCAGCTGGAAAGGCATCGGCTGTGTAAAACATATGCTGAATAAGTTGACAGTTCATTCCGATGTGGCGACCAATATGAATAAAGGGACTAAGCTGAAGGAAAATGAATTAATGAATATCGTTATTTCAAAAATAATGTATGTATGTGTATTTAAGGACAGTGTGTCGTGAAGTTGTTAACTGAAAGGCTCCCACTACACCTATTTTACCCCTCAGTTAAACTACTAGGGTTAAAAATACCCCAACATACAACCCAACTATAGGTCATTATAGCACCTTCCCAACTATGGGCTGTTTTAACCCAATGCATTAGGTTATAAAATTTAACCCAGTGCATAGGGTTTTTTTGATCAAATGTTATTTTTTCCATTCTGGTATTACTACTGCTCCTATTATTGGTACTGTTATTTATTTAATAGTTATGTCTGTGTAAATAAATAACATACAGTTTTCAAAAGTATTGATTGGCTATGAAGTGTGCATTTGTATCATCAATAATTAAGAGTGCTGGTGAAACAGATATAAAAAACACGACATGGAGAGGTAATTTGAGCTTAAACTATTATTTGGAACTTAAATAATCTTTAAAGCGCAAAAACAAAATCCCGTACGCATATTAATACAGCTGTTCTGTGTCAGTTAAATCAGTTGATTGTTAAAAATTTTAAAAATTTAACCCAACTGGTTGAGTTAATGAATAAAAAACCCAATAAAGCCTCAAAATAACCCAACAAAGCATCAATTATATAACCCAACTGGTTAAGTTATTATTAAATAACCAAATAAAGATTAAAATAAATAACCCAACAAATACAACCAAATATTTCTACTCAATCATTGGGTTAAATAAATTAATCAACGTTTTTAGAGTGCCAGTTTCCACCTTCTGACTCATATGTTCAGCTTAAATTATCATGAAATAATTGGGTATAATATTTATTTATATATTTTGGTAATTTATACTACTAAGTTAAATGAACACTTGCGTAAACCATCTACTTTTAGTGTTATTTGTACTTTCAGATATAAAGAAACATTTTGTGTCTGTCTCGATTCTGGTCAACTCTGTTGCATCAATAATAAAAAAACCTGTGACTTTCTCTAAAGTCATGTCATTTCCTCTGTGTAATCCCACTGGTCCTATTCGAACCAGGGACTTTCAGCATGGATTTTTCCGCTCTACCACAGAGGCTGAAGACCATGGCCTCTAGCGTCTGTCGCTAGAGCAACTTTAGAGGTCAAAGGAGTGAGGTTTACCAGCACAGCACTTTACTAGCTGGCCTCTGTACACTCACCACGCTAAACTTCACTCTGATCCGGGTCATGCACCAATGTAACCCTGCCGGCCCAACAAGGAGGCTACAGACCAAGGCCTCTAGCATCTGTCGCTGGAGCAATTTTAGATGTTAAAGGAGTGAGGCTTTACAGCACAGCACTTCACTAGCTGACCTCTGCTACATTTGGAAACCTGGGAGGCATTCAGGGGTGTCATTATTTTCTCTCTCTTTAACTTCCACAATTTTTTTACAACAGAACAATAGTGGATAAATTATTTGTCAACTCTGTTGTTGTGATTTTTCAATGAATTGACATACATACATTTCTGTTTTCCATGCTATGCAGTGTCTGGTTGTTGAATAGTACATTGAGCAAAAGCACAAAATGGTGGGAAACATAAACTCTAAAAAATGTTAGAGTTTAAAATTAGAGTTTCAATTTTTTTTTAAATTACATAAATTATTTAAACAACAATTAGCAAAATAATCATGCTGCTCATTACCTTAAAGCATTTTGCATAATTTTAAACTATAGCACGGTGCAGTTGCAAAGTTAGTTGTACTTGGAATGTCTAGAGCCCATCAAAATAAAGAATTAGTAGGTTATATTACGCAGACAGTCTACATTCTAATGACTGGTGTGTACGTAGTTAAATGTTTACTTGTAGTAAATAAAATACATGAGGATAAAGCAGCATTGTCATTGTCAAGATATTTACAGAATAGCCTACTCTGCTATTTGACATGTAGTTCTTGTGTATTTACTAAACTGCAACTGTAAACTTTCATCAGATTAACGAATTAAACAAATTGCTGGATACACAGTTTTCATTCTTTAACAACCTAGGCTACTTATCTAATGTCATACCCTTAAAATACACTGCTGTAAACAAGACTAACACTACCACAAACATTATTTACATGCCTTGAAGACAAAACCCATGTAGTAACGTGATTTTATACATTTGTATCTATGCCAAACCATCACAGCAGAGCCAACAGGCTATAATTACACAAACAAGTCAGTCAGAGAAAATGTGCGTCTGTGTTCAAATGCACTACACATTAGTGCCTCATATTTACAATTTTAATGAAAGCAAATTTTACAAAGCCCTACCAAAATAACTCTCCTAGCAAACTCCAAGCTGACATTTTGCTTCTAACACAAACCGGTAAACCGAGTCCGGTTTCCATCAGCAATTTGTAGTCGCATCAAGTTTGAAACGAGACAAATGAGTCTGGACAAAAACAAATTTGGATAAATAGGATCTCACAGTGGGCGATACAGTTGAGATGTTGTGTTGTCTACGGGAGCCGTAGTGAAAGCCAGTGTCCCCTGCCTGTGATATAATGCAGAGCAGATGTCAGCTGAACCCTGTGACTAGCATTAGCGGCGCTCACAGGAGGCTTCATTGTCTTTCACGGGCAAGCAAAAAGTCAGCATTCCTGAAGGAGCAAACAAGGGCCTAACCGGCAACCGCTGCCTTTCACCGTTCTTTCTCGTTTTACTTTATGTTTATTGAATTCGTTAATGACATTTAAACGGAAAGTTGAGGAGGGAGCTGAAGGAACAGCAGAAACAAAAAGCGCCCTGTACGTATACAGCATACCAGAACGGCCTGAGCTTGAAGAAATTGAACAATTACTGTTCCACAATGTTTGTTTTACATAAACACATGGAAAAGGGGAACTGTAACTTAAAAAGATAGTTCACCCACAATTACTCACCCTCAAAGGGTTCCAAATCTTTATGCTATTGCTGAGTTTTGTCTGCTGAACACAAGAAGATATTTCGAAGAATGTTGTAAACTGGTAACCATTACTTCCATTGAAGGAAAACTACTATGGAAGTCAATTACTGGATTTCAATATATATATTTTATATTTTTTATTAGAATGAAAGTTCCCAGATAAGCACAGGTACATCGCAGAGACGTCTTTGAAATATTGTAACATCTGCTAAACATTGCATTCGATAGAACGTTTTTATTTGTTAATGAGCCGTCATCAGGTTTGCAACAAATAAGTACATAAAATGTAAATGGCCTATAAGCATGGTGTGAATTACAGGGGGGTTTGGTGTTGGTGAGGATTGACGTCAAAACAAGATGTATGCAGGTGAGCTTTTTAATAGTAAGAAGTTTTCTCTGATCTGTATTTTAAATAATAATAATATTACTAATTAAAATAATAGTATAATTTATAATAGAAAAATTTTCTCAGAGATGGGTTGCAGCTGGAAGGGCATCCGCGCATAAAAATGTGCTGGATAAGTTGGCGGTTCATTTCGCTGTGGCGACCCCTGATTAATAAAGGGACTTAGCCAAAAAGAAAATGAATGACTGAATGAATAAAAATACATTTGACCACCCCTAAAACGGTTCATACAATTTTTAGCGTGTATTGCCGCCAATTAGTCTACAAGAGACCATTCAACAGTCTGTAAACGGCAGATTAGAACACCGATAGACACTTTTCTTGTAAAATAGGTGTATATTTCTACATATAGCCTAAAAGTATAGTCAAATTAGATGCATAGTTTTTAAAGATTGATCTAAAGTAATCTCTGAAACCAATAATCAGGGGTTACTGTAGCTTAGAATACAGTAAATAAAACTCAAAACACTGAAAACTTAAATACATTTGGTTATTAAATTATATGTAATCTTAAAAATACATTAAATAAACTGAATCATGTTACTCCAACATTACAGAAAAATTTGACACCCAACCCACCCCTATTATCAGTGTATAATTTGAGTATATATTAAGTACATAAATATTACTTACAAAAATGGGAAACACAAAACATTAAAAATATATGTATTTTAAAGCCTGTAAGTAGCCTTTGACTTCCATAATTTGTTTGAATATACTGTGGCCACAGCTTTCCATCCTATTTCACAGATTTCAAAGTTGTCTTTGTACAAATAATTTTGAGGCATATTTACTTCGATATAATGACTTGTGTCTGTTTTGTGTTTGTTTTTCAGTATGCAATATTTTGATATAAAATAGATCACGCTGCTCATGTCTCTCGACTCATTTTTATTTCTAAGCGCTATTTACAATGTAGATTACACATGTAACATAAACAGAACAAAATAACATAATATTTCAGATTGTGAACCATTCCAGCAAACTCGATGAGCTACCGACACTGACTACCAGATCCCTTCAGTCCTCCAAGGAAGATCTGCTGTGCATCCCCAAATTAATACTTAAATGTAGCAGACATTTTGCTTTCTACATTGCGGCCCCCAGGCTCTGAAACACCCTACCACCATCAATAAGTCAAGCATCAACCATCACCAGCTTCAAGACTCATTTGCTCTCCACGGTATTTGGCTGTTGAAAAATATGATCCTCATTTTTAGTCTGTTTGTGGTTGTCTGTCTGCCTTCGGTTGATTTGTTGGAAAGCACTTTGACCAACGAAAGTTGTAAAAACTGTGCTATATAAATACAATTGTCATCGTCAAATCAGGCAGGTATAGGAGAGTAGTGGTAGAATCCTCATGTAGTTCTATTTCTTATTAATTAGTAACCGATTCCTCTCAGTTTACTTAAATCAGTTATTCTCAACCACATTGCTGAAGTACCACCAGTGGTGTAAAGTAAGAATATAAAAATACTCAAATTACTGTAACTGAGTAGTTTTAAAAATGTGCACCTTTACTTTCCCTTGAGTACATTTTTAGTTCAGTATCAGTACTTTTACTCCACTACTTTTTTTCAACCTGGAGCTACTATTTTTTATTGTCTATGGGGATTAGAACTACCCCAAGACATGGGCGATTTATAATTGCAGCAAACTGTTTGGAAGCATTAAAAGTGTCCAAGAGGATGTCCAAAATCTTTACATGCATTGGCCCAGAGATTGTTTAGATGCATGTCACTGAAATGGCCTTAAAAACCCAGCTGGTTCAAGATGTCAACATCACGTTAGATGATGGTTAGAAATGAAAATTGGGTTGACGTTAGAACTCGACATCAGGCCAACGTCAATGTCCAATGTTCAACCTAAAATCAACCAAATATTTTCGTCTAATGCTGTTACAGCTTGCCATTGTGTGAATGTTACCAATATGATGTCTATCAGATGTTGGATTTTAGTTGCTATACCTGACAAATAAATGTCAGTTTTTGACGTCAATATGACGCTATTTTAAGATGTTGGCTCAACAATAGATTTTGGTCACTTTCCAACACAACCTAAAATCATCCAAATATTAACGTTGTTATTGGAGATCAAAATAATGTTGTCCTTAGACACTTGCTAGACAGAATTTTGGCCACCTGATGTCACGTCCTAAATCTAACCTAATAACGTCTTATGACATTGTGTGTCTGTTGGGCAATAACTAAATGCACTACAGAATGTTATGTTTACACACACATCCATAAATTCCATGTAAATGCATCAGCTTTTTACAGAGTGATACTCTCGACTCACTAATGTTAAGTACTTTTGAAAGGGCTACTTTTTACTCATACTTAAGAGTAATATTTTCAACAGATACTTTTACTCTAACTACATTTTTAAGCAAGTAATAAAACTTTTATCATGTATAATTTTTCAGTACTCTTTCCACCACTGAGAACCCCTAACACTGCATGTTTTGGACATCTCCTTTGTCTTTTACACTCATTACAGGCCTTTCGGTCTCTGCTAGTGAGCTGATGATCTGAATCAGGCGTGTTCAGTTAAGGAGACATGGAAAATGTGCTGAGCTGGTGGTCCTCCAGGAATGTGGTTTAGAAACACTGCTATAAATGACAGTATTGAAGTTTAGTTCAAATCCATATAATACAAATGACACTGCTGAAGTCAGATCTACTCCGCCAGACCAAACCAGCTACGCCAGAGGTGATGGTGGCAAGAAGCCAAAACTCCACCAATTGACAACAGTGAATAACAAACCTTGGGAGAAAGCAGGCTCAGCTGGGTGCGACCAGTTCCCCTCTGGCCAAAAGTCCTGGGCAGAGCTGCAGTGTGGATGTTGGAGGCTTGCCTTTCTGACTCATCTCCGCATGAAAAACTATATAAACAACGTTTAAAAAGCTTCTTTGTGCATCCCCACAACCCTCAAGACAATTACTGAAGCTCAAGTTAATATTTATGCTTAGGAATTTGCAGTTTTTTTCATAAATGAGCTGTGGTCATAAGCACAATTTGGATGGCAGTGATAAAATCCAATGGAATAAGAATGCATGCAATTCAAAGAGGATGAGTGAGTTCTGGCATTCCACAATATCAGGATTTATTTTATTTATTTGTTGTTGTCAGTCATATGGCGACCATATGATCATAAAACACCACTTTGGTTCAATCATTTTATCATTAAGATCTTCCATCAGCGGTGGCTGAGAGGCCGCAGTTATTAATGTAAATTATTTCCAACATTTCTTTGATAAAAGCTTCCTTTATATCATTAAAGCACATTAGCGGAAAAAGCAACCGTGGAGCACTTAGCAGTGGTCAAAAACGATTTCCAAAATGACTTTTGGACTGATTCCTGCTTTTAAACATGGGATTTAAATTACCGCGCACCCTTGGTGTTTGTCCAAAAACAGCTTCATTTTTGGAATTATTTTTGTACGAGGAGGAAAACACCCTGACATTTCAGATATCTGAGCAACAAAAAAAAATTACTACCTAACCCCAGTAAATTGTAGAATCATCTTACACCCTCAAGTCAAAAACCTACCATCCGGATAGAGCTATAAATCTCACTTCAGAACAGTGGAGGAGATGCCACTTTAGACAACTCTCAAACACACATTAATATTGGCTCAAAGTCAAAGAGGAAACAGACACCAGTAACCACACCATATTAAGGAAAAACTTGTTTTATTTTAAAGTCTACAGTTACTCTAATAGGCCAAAAACATTTTTGACTAGTTCACGAATCACCTAAAAAAAACAGTTTTTTTTTTGTAATCACCTTTCTCCACCAGTTCCCACAATGCTGTCCAACCTGCGGGCCCGAATGGAAGGCAGCTGTTCATAAGTGCTAAAGCCCAGCTCTGAATTCTGCTGGGGCAGCCGGAAAAGGAGCAGGTGGTTCTTCAACACCTGGAGAAACAAACAGACAACGTGTCAATGAAAGACACACAGCACCAGAAAAGGTGAGAACATCAAGAGAGATATATAGCAGAGATAAAATCAGATTCTGGAAATGCTGGGGTGTCTTTCGGTACCTCATCTGTCAGATAGAAGGTCTTTTGTAGCAAGTTCCGACGTGCCAAATCCACCTCCTAGATGTGTAAGTCAAGACAGTCATAACTCACAGCAAAATTACAAAACAAGACAACTAAGAAAGGCCATTCATCACCCTAGCTTCACTCCTCTGACATATTTCAAAACCAACCACTCAGTCTGGGATTTTGTGACAAAGCGCTTGCATGTATGAATAACAGTTTTTGGTGCGGAAAGAAAACCAAACATCAGAATTCACCTAGACTAGTATTGTGTACTGTATCAGGGGCTAATTACATTTGTCTGCTTTTTTATTGGCTGTCGCTGTGCATTTGCATGAAGTGTATTTGCTCTGTCGCATTCAATTGACTCAAATGACAACGTATTTATTTTTGGAGCTTGGTCTCCATTCATTGTACAGACAAAAAGCGGTCTTCCTTTGTGCTCCATGTAAGTTATAAGGATTTGTTATAATATGAAGGTGAATCAGATTATTTTGGGGTAAATGATCCATTTAAGGTTTTATCTAATGTCCTGTTGCTCATCATTAAATCATTTCATGCTTTTTGTTTTTACTGTGTAATGTTCTTGATAAAGTCTTATTGTAATTACTATTATAAAAACATTAACAATAGAATCGAGGGGTAAATTAAGTGGGAGTTAGAAATGTTGCTTTTAATAAGTGAAATAAATATAAATGTATAATATAATGATATAAATATAACAACTTTATATACATTAGAACTGCACAATACAACCCCTGGCAATAAATATGGAATCCCCCCTCTTGTTGAAGATGTTCATTCAAATGTTTAATTGTGTAGAAAAAAACAAGCACATACAAGCCACAAAACTATTTCCATTAAACAACCAACCTTCTGGCTGTATGAAACACTTACATAAAATAAAAGAAAGAACACTGTAGTCAATTACAACTGGTTTTACAGATCAAACAGAGGGGAAAAAAAATGGAATCACATAATATCAAAATAAAAACAACAAATAAAAACACCACTAGTGCTTTGTTGCACCACCTCTGGCTTTTATAACAGCTTGAATTTTCTGAAGTATGGGTTTAAATATTGACAAACAGTATTCTTCATCAATCTGTCTCCAACTTTGTCTTACTGCAGTTGCCAGATTAGCTTTGCTGGTTGCAGCCTTGTTGTGGACCAGTTTCTCTACTTTTCCACCAGTTTTTTTTATTGTATTGAGGTCTTTACAATTTGCAGGGAA